>NW_007577879.1:415992-462724 GCF_000690725.1 Stegastes partitus | reverse complement strand
TGGACAGGTCACCAGTCTATCACAGGGCTACACTTAGAGACAGACAACCAAGCACACTCACATTCACACCTACAGACAATTTAGAATCATCAATTAACCTCAATATGTTTTTGGACCTTGTGGGAGGAAGCCGGAGAACCCGGAGAGAACCCACACTGCATGGGGAGAACATGCAAACTCCAGGGTTGATTATTATTATTATTATTATTTTACAGTCACATAAATGACAACATATTTGTTTGTACTATAATAATACACGAGTTACCTTCAGCCACATCCTCAATAAATTATTTTTTCCGCCCTCCAGTTTAATTAAGTGCTTCAGGGGGAAGTTGTCATTAATTTTTTAAATTTTAAGTCAGTGCTTCATGTAGAACTCCACCCTAGTAAGGATGAAGCGGTGTACAGATGATGGATGGATGGATGGATGGATAACTCCTAAACAGTTCTGTGAGACCTGATGTCCACATATTTATCAGGGGTTGACTTTACACATTACTTACCAACAATCTAAGCACCAGGCCCATTTAGTCGTGTAGTTCTGGAGCTTTTGATCATATCAAATGATCTTCATCAGAAGCTGGATTTCCCAGTTGTCTAGGGTCAGTATGTATATAGTTTTTTTTTTTTTTTCTTTAAGTAGTTCTTGTCCAAGTTAAGTTATGTTTTTTAAAGTTCATTCTTGACCTTGCAATCTCACCTCAGGTACAGATTTAATATTTTAAAAGAACATGAACTATGTGGGTCTGAAAGTAACCTATCTTTTGTTTTATTTAAAAAATAACGTCAGTCGATGTGTGAAAGTCTAAATAATGCATTTAAATGATAAAAAATGATTGTGTATGTCTTGCCAGACAGAACAGGGATTTTCATTCACCCCACACAATTTGTCAGTTTGGTAAAACAAACCTTTTCTTTTTTAGCTCTTGCAGATGTTAAAGTACAGTAACCTCTGCTGCTTCGATTTAAGGTGCAGTTTTGCTGGACACACTTAGTTGAAACCAAATTACACTCAAACACATATCAGTTCAAATAAAGCATCCAAGTTCATACAGACCACAAAGAAAGCTTAAAGAACAACAGTAAGTAAATAAAACTGAAAGCTGTCTGTTCAGGCTGCTCTTCGCTTTGCTCTTGTAAAGTCAAAAAGGAAGCAACAGCAACAATGGCTGACCGCTGATTGAATGTAATTGCTATATATCAGCTTTTATCTTTACAATTTTGGGCAGGAAACAAATCTAAATTGTCATATTTTTTTTTAGTATCTCTTTTTGTCTGGCCTACTTATTGCTTTTTGTAATTGTCTGCACTGTCCGGTCTCTAGATTAAATCAGATTATAGGTTGGGGATTTATTTATTTTTATGTTTTTCATATTTTTTCTGACATATATTGCATTTGCAACATGATTTGTAATATCCATCTATCACATATACCCACTTTATCCTGCAGAGGGTCACAGCAGGCTGGAGCCTATGCCGGTGGACATTAGACCGGAGGCAGGGCATCCTCCGGACAGCGCAGACGGATAACCATGCAACACACACACTGTCAATTCAATCATCCCAATTAACCTACCATGTATGTCTTTGGAGTGTGGAAGGAAAAACCCACGCCCAACACACAGTAAAGCCCCCGGCCCTGACCTTCTTCCTGTGAGGCAACAAGCTTCAATTCACTGTGTAATGGATTGAAAACCTATAAAGCAGCGTTATCACAGAAGATGCCATCGGAAACAGGACTGCTACACAAGGAGGACAACCAGACTTGTACTTCTACTGATATCACAGTTTAAACCCAGACATGCTGCAAAACCCATATCCTAAATTGAAGCCCTTTGTTTCAAATCATGATTTCAATTTGGTATCAATTAATAGTCCAGCTGTAAATATGAGTTTTCTGGTTTTACTGCGAGAGAGACGTTGTACTTCGTTGTCCACGGAGCTGAAACGGTTAAACTTAGTCCCAAGTCGATGTAGCATACAGGTACTGCACAGTATGTAGTATTTGCTCATTTGTCTTCACAGTTGCCATACCCCAGATTTTAACATAGCCTTGTTTTGCATTGTACAGGAAGTGAAAATGAGTATGCTTCAATTATGTCTTTAGGTGACAGCTCAATTATATTTCGTCAAACTTTGCAGAAAGAAAGCTTTTTTGTTTGTTTTCATACCAACTATTAAATACTCCTCGTATGCGCATCATGCAAATTGCACCAATTCTCTTTGCATGCTGCCATCTTTGTGAGCAGTTATTATTTGTCACTTCCCCCCCCCCGGTAATAATCATATTTATTTTATTTATCTTGCACTTTTCAGAATCTAGGTCATGTAGTGCTTTACAGTGCAGCGAAAAATAAAACAGAAGGTCATAAAAGCATCGTAATTTAAAAGACAGATAAAGGCACAACAAGGTGTATGTAACCAACACGGTGCAAAGAATTATACAAAGAAATAAAATACAGTTCAAAGCAAACAAAAACTTAAAAAGGAAACGGCTCTTCAATGAAAGTATGTCTTAAGAAGAGATTTAAAAGGCACTACCTGATTGACTCGGGCAGATTGTTCCAGAGCCTTTGGGCCCTTTAGTTGTCAGCTGGGCCCCTGGACTGGAAAGAAGACCTTGTAATCAGTATACCAGGCTCAGAGGATCCAGCAGGCAGGTAGATCTGTGTATCACCAGCATAAAAAAGCATGAAAAGATACACCAGATTTCTCAATAATTGGGATAATGGAAACAAAATAGGTCCCAGAAACGAACCCTGTGGGACACCATACTGAGAAAAATGATGAGTCGTGGTTGTTGTC
This sequence comes from Stegastes partitus, assembly GCF_000690725.1. Taxonomy (NCBI): domain Eukaryota; kingdom Metazoa; phylum Chordata; class Actinopteri; family Pomacentridae; genus Stegastes; species Stegastes partitus. The sequence goes on along the minus strand of NW_007577879.1, from coordinate 459,919 downwards.
GGATACACAGAACCTCCTATTTGACAGATATGATTAAAACCAGTCTACAGCCGTCCCACACATCCCTACCCAGCGCCTCGGTTCTGTCCGGCAGCGTTTCACTTTATTAGTTAAATCATTTAAAAGGTCGGCATCACATTCAACCGGGGCACTGGGGGCGGTCGGACTGAGGAGATGATCAACAGTGTTAAATAAAAAGTCTAGAATTGTGTCGCTGGGAGGAAATGAGTTCAGAGAAATAGTTTGTTCTGGCAAGCTTGACCACGCTGTTATATTGCACGAGTGAGTCCTTAATAACGTTGTGGTGCATTTGGAGACCGGAGTTCTTCCAAACCTGCTTCGAATTAATTTGAAGAAGGGACACAGTGCCACCTTCCTCTCCGTCTCTCTCAGTGTTCAAAGCAGTGTTGAAGAAGTATTCAAACACACTCTTTTTGCTTGTGTGTGCGGGTCTTTCCCAGTACTTATATGTCATGTTAATCATTTCTGAAATAGAAAGCAAGGCAAGGTTATGGGTTTAAACCTGCTCGGGCCTTTCTGTGTGGAGGGTTTTCCTCCAGGTGCTCCAGCATCCTCCCCTAACAATCTAAAAAGGTTAATTGGCTAAATTGCCTGTAGATGTGAGTGGTTGTCTGTCTCTTTGTGTTAGCCCTGTAATTAACTGGCAACCTGTCCAGAGTTGTCCGCAGTGTAAATGGGATGGACGGATGACATGCACTAAGCAAGACTCCATTTCCTTGACCATGAGCACAGAGAGCGAGTGTTGTTTGCTCGTATGGCATTGATAGTGCCACTCTGATACTCAACATGTTTACTCACTTAACACATCTCATCCCCAGCCACAGTGAGGAGATATGGCCGCATAACAGCAGATCTTTTTTCAAAGGAAAGCAGCTAATGTTTGTGTAAAAAAAGCTGTTGTCAAGGCCACAACACAAGAATACTTGCAAGAATGCTGTGTTGGGTTACTTTAAAATGTCATGCATGCTCATTTCAGCAGTGCACTGTGGTCACATAGTCATTCAGTGAGGAAAGCACATTTACTCTTACATGTAGGTAGGGAAAAAAAGTCCAGCAGCAGCCAATTCACTTACGTAACCATCATTCAATGCAGTCTTACCCTATATGTGAAGAAACAGTTTGAGCTTTTAACTTCAAATTCATCACGCCGCCTTTCGCCGCAGCGTGACTTTAAACTGGTTTTCGCAAATATGTTGAGGTTATGAAGTTCGCTGGTATATTAAATTGTTGTCAATACAAATAAAGCTCCGAGACTTTATTATGTACACACAGAAATGGCAGCAAGAAAAACTGATGCGAATCTTGTGGAATTACTTGTTTTTTTATGTGATAACTGCTCATAAAATGTGATCTAATCTTTATCTAACACACGGGTGAAGACAGAATGTGAACCTCTGCTTTGATAACTGGTCCGGTCTCTTTGTATAACTGCTTCCTGCACCTTTGGATCAGACCTGCACAGTGATCAAGAGGGGTTTTTGACCATTCCTCCTCATGATTTAAGCCCAGGATGCTTTGTGTGAATGGATCTTTTCAAGTCATTCCAGATCATTTCTATTGGGTTAAGGTCTTGGTAATGCAAAAGTTGGGTTCTCTTTGTGTGAAGTCGTTCTGATTTACTACAGTAGTCGGGGTCATTGTCCTGCTCTATCAAACAACTTCTACTGAACTTCAGCAGGGACAGCCACCCTGACATTATCCTGTGAGATATCTTGATTAACTTGGGAATTGATTTTTTCCCTTGATAATGGCGAGCTGTCCGGGCTCGGAGCAGCAACACAGACTCAAATCACAATGTTCCCTCCAGTGCGTCGTATTCTTCGGGATAATCTTTTCGAGTTGGCGTGCGGCGTCCATTTAACTCCATAGGGCTGCTTGTACATGTTGGCTCGATGCAAACATGCAGTCTTCTTTGCTTGGACACCCACTTCTAGAGAGGGCTTCAACTAGTCTAACTGTGGACTGATTAACATCTAAGCTATTTTGGGTTTTTTCGTATACCTCTCCAACTTAATGCAAATCAACAACATTCTTGTGAGCCGTGGTGTACGCCTGTCGGTTTTTCCTCATGAAAAGCAAACTCGGACTGTTTTACTACTTTCTAAGTCTAAGTAGCTCATACCTCCAATCTTATCTCATTGATTGGTCTCCAGGCCTTGCCTCCAATTTGTTGATGCCATTAGCCTAAGGCTTCACATGCTTTCTCCGGCATACACGCTGCATGTTTGAGTGATGTATTCAGTTTTGACAGGAACAACTGGAACTTTAACGAAGATCTGACCATATTTCATGATTCAATTCTACATACATAAATGCAAACAAATCTGCTTCTTCTTTTTTTTTCCCCTGCCAGTGTAATCTTAATAACATCAGCTATATTTTAGCAATAACAAAACTTAATAACGACAGATAATGCTTCCTCTAATTGTCTTAAATGACTCCCGAAGCTGTAGGAGTGCAAAGCAAAATTTAAAAAAAAAACAGCCACTTATCCAGCCACTTTTAATTCTGATGTTGACCCCTGTGTTTTTGTGCTGGGAGTGCAGGAGAAATTACTTTTTTTAAATTTTGTTTTTTTCACCTCAAAGAAGCTGTCACTTACTTAATCTATAGGGAGCTTGGAGAGTAATCGCTGCTACCTCGTGTGGAAAGGAGCTAGGACGGGGTAGTTCTGGACTCCTACCCTTGGAGGTTTTCCTGGTGTGTCCAACTGGGAGGAGACCCCAGTAGAGTAGAACTCACTTGAGGGATTATATATCTCATCTAGTCTGGGATCACCTTCCCTCGGAGGAACTGGAAAGCACGGCCGGGGACATCTGGAATTACCTGCACAGCCAGCCGCCACCGTGACCCGACCCTGGATTAGTGTAAAGAAAAAAATGGATGAATAGATATTGTGGCGCTGAGCTCAGACAACTTGCACAATGCGGAGGCCTTATGAAACAAGTTCTTGCCAATGCAGCTTGTAAATCATCACGCGGTTCTAATCGCTAATAATATACCAGCACTTAACCTGCGAATACTGTGCCACAGGTGAAGGAGTAAGGAACAGTCTTACTCTCTCTCACTCTGTCCCTCCCTGCTTTTCATCTCAAATGTTAAATATAGTTGAAGTCTGTCCTGGTTTCTTACATCGTACACTATAATTCACTTTTTGTCCATTTTGTATGGGAATTGTTAAACTGTTCATTTCAGGGGACAATGGGCAGAGTCCTTTTTTCGCATTCTGTTTAGTCGTCGGGGCAAATCTAAAAATAACTGTGCAGCAGTGACATTGCTCTCTATACTTTGGGCAGTGCATCCCATATTCTGCAGGCGGCATTATGAAAACTCTAAGTCAACAAAAGATGCCACGGAGCACTTTTACCCAGCTGGACTTGTCCAGCTGACACAACTACGCAGCTGTTATAAGCGACCAACTTTGCTTACGATGCCCGAAAGGTAGGGACGTGCTTCCTCTGTCCCCTTGTTTTTCCCCCTATCTTTTCCTGACAGCTCTTCCATGTGGTTTTAAATGAGACAACCCAGTCTCACAGAAATTACATTCCTATACAAATACCATGGGTCTAGTTTTTGTTTTTTAAAGAAATCATTTTCTTCCCAAAAAAGATAAGGCCACGACATCTTAGGAAACCCTTCCAGTTTGTCGAATTTTCACCCCGGAGATAATGGTTTGCATTATTCTTAGACTTAAGTTCCAGTTCCATTCGCTTTTTGCTTTGGTTTTTCACTGTTTGGTCAGGTTAAGGAACCAAAACTACTGTGGTAGGTTTAGGGATGTATCACCACATGAATTAGCTTGTATGTTAGCGACATGGCTAGGTTTAGGTACCAAAACTAGTTGGTTGGTTAAAATGTGACCCATCTAAAATGACATGAGCTATGAAGTAGGGGGATTAATTATGAGTATTAGTTCGCCAACTAGTAAATTTGTTGGCAATCACCTATCCTATCCATATTATTCTTAGACTTAAGTTCCAGTTCCATTCGCTTTTTTACTTTGGTGTTTCACCCACTGTTTGGTTGGGTTAAGGAACTAAACCTGCTGTGTTAGGTTTAGGGATGTATCACCACATGAACTAGCTTGTATGTTAGCGGCATGGTTAGGTTTAGGCACCAAAACTAGTCAGTTGGTTCCGGTTAAAATGTGATCCATCTAAAATTACATGAGCTATGAAGTAGGGGGATTAATTATGAGTATTAGTTCACCAACTAGTAAAGTTGTTGGCAATCACCTATCCTATCCATATTATTCTTAGACTTAAGTTCCAGTTCCATTCGCTTTTTACTTTGGTTTTTCACCCACTGTTTGGTCGGGTTAAGGTACCAAAACTACTGTGTTAGGTTTAGGGATGTATCACAACATGAATTAGCTTGTATGTTAGCGACATGGCTAGGTTTAGGTACCAAAACTAGTCAGTTGGTTCCGGTTAAAATGTGATCCATCTAAAATGACATGAGCTATGAAGTAGGGGGATTAATTATTAGGATTAGTTCGCCAACTAGTAAATGTGTTGGCAATCACCTATCCTGCCTGAAACTGGTAATTTGAAGGGTACATGTTGTTACCACAGTCATTTTTTAGCAATTAGTATTTCTAGCATTAACTTCCTAATAGTTAAAATTGAAAACTTTACTATTTATCTTGCTAATGACACCGAATAGCTTCAAAGTTAACATCCATAAACCACAGTTTAAGTTCCGTGGCACCAGTGTCTAATCCACAGTTCGAAAAGCTAACATCAAAGTGAAACCCTCTAAGTCACTGCCACATCCGCCGCCCTTATAGTAATGTGCATTTGGGCAATATTTCCCCTTTCCCTTCTGTGCTAATTTGACATTTTAGTCAGTCTGTCATAATGATTTCCTGATAGAATAGTTGGCTACAAAGATTAGCCTAAAGGGCAAATCTGACAAGCTTTGCTGTCCTGCTCGTGAAAGTGCTGACGCCGTGGAGAGATCTAGTGCGGGCCCATGGAGCATATGCCGTACTTTTGCAGACATGACCTCTTTTGTTGATAGATTTCATTGAACACTGTCTGTCTTTAATGGGCAAACAGTAACAAGACATCAGATAGGCCTGATTGATGGCGGTGTGTTCAGCGAGGTGGTGGAAAGCTGCAAGTACCAAGTCAAACAAGGCTACGGAAAGGAAAACTGCATTGTTATTAGTTGATGGAGAGCTTTTAAGCAGTCTGTGGTTGGTTATATGAGATTTATTGCTCAGGAAATTGCTTCGACCCGAATGCCGCGGCTGCATCTTACTCTCTGAAAATTGAATTTGATAGACAACAACCTAACGTCTACTGCACCTAGACGGAGATGGTTAAACAGATTTCTGTGGCATAATGAGCAAAGGACTTGACCTTTTCTGTCCCCCCCTCTCCCCTCAGCGAGACCGGTAGATTGTTGTTTGATGTCAGGAAATGATTGAAAATTCTCTCTTCCTCTATTTTCTTTGACTTAGGTGTTAATACTAGACTTGCAGGGATTGCTGTGTACCAAGCTCTAGCCTAAAGGTTCGAGCATAATAGTCTAAATCCCCAGATAGGAGGAGTAAATTTGGATTGAGAAAGAAAAAATGAACATTTTTTTGCTCCCTCATCCATTATTAAAAATGTATAATTCGGTAAGCTCCGAATCTTTAAACAGACCTGTGCAAAAGGGCAGCTGTAGAAGACCATGGATGTACCGATCGTTCTGTAAATGTGCATAAATGAGTGAGTATGAGGCGCTAACAGTTTAACGACCTGTGCATGTGTTGGAAGCACCGTTCACCGCGGTTAGAAGGCTGCGATGGGACCGAGAGCCCACGGCACAAACGCTGTATGAGTATGGGATGTATTTCTTCTAATGCGGGTAGGATCGGGTAGTCCGCATGAGCCCTGTGAATATATTTTAATACGAGGGGTAATTATGACTGAACTCAACTTTCTGTTTCTCATTTGCGATACAGCTTAGAAGTAATCAGCATTTTGTTGAGGCAGATTAAACATTCCACCCCAGCAGTTGTTTCACCCAAATCCAACAAATGTCAACCTCACGCTGGTGTTACAGGAAATGTCAGGTTAGAATTACCAAAATTATTAGGATTCATCCCCCGTACGCCGCCGATACCTGCGCTGCACCACGCCGCACCATCGCCCCGATCCCAACTCCTGCAGAGAAACAGAAAGGAAAAAGAAAAACACTTTGAAAATGTAATAAAATCCTGATGCACGTGGTGGCAATAGAGGAAAAGACATTGCTGACCAAAATCTGAAGAATTCATCCTCCATGTCTGCTGGGTTGTTGCGTTCCCAGCCGTACAGCCGTGGCTAATAAAAGCTGTGTCATGAAATCATGAAATTCACCAAGCTGTAGAACTTGCAGTTTGTTCTTCACGAGGTGATTTGGATGGAAACAGTCCTGATAGCTGTGCTGGCAGTGTTTTCCTGTGCTATCTTTGCTAATTGATTAGTTTAAGTTATCTGGAGACTGCCCCAGTTCTGCAGGTGTAAACAAAGAGCTCCTCAATTAGAAACTGGGTTACACCTGGAGGACAAACACACAACGGCACGAGCACACACACACACACACACACAAAACGCACATAAGCACATAGCAAATATCGCCTAACAAATTGGTTTAGTGGGTGCTGAGCACACATTCCAGCAAATGTGTGCAGCGGTCTACTGATAAGTCTTTTTTTGGTTCAAAGTAACTTCAAATCTGCTCTCCTAATTTGTGGAGTGATGTAACACATGTGGGGGTTGGACCGCAACAAATTGTATGGTTCTTCCAAAATGGCTTCCATCAGCACTGGTACATTTTATGAAATCAAGAAAGATAAGTGTGTTAGGAGGTAATTATGTGCGTTTCCGTTTAATCTGCAGATTCCTTTTTAATGAGTGAACCACTCAGGAATAGTTAGGTGAGTTTTTATAGCAGCATCAGCGATTTGTGCACCAAAAAGCCGCTTTTTTTTTTTTTGTTCGTGTCCTCCACAGAGGACGTGCAGATTTACTATTTGTTTCACAATAAGATTGGAAACAGCTCTCTGACTGAGGCACAATGGAAGGAAGAAGAAAAGATGAACCAATAAATGAACAAAAAACGAAGAAAAGAAAGTTTAAATATTATTAGGTTGGATTTTTATTTATGATTATTGTAATTATTTGAGAAGCTTCATTGTTTAAAGAATTCTACACAAAATCCTCCAAGAGAAGAAAATAATAGTAATATGTTATATGATTTCAAATGTGTGTATTCCTCTTGAACAACTTTCATTCTCCACATTAAATAAATGTCATCTTTACATATTGTAAAGTTCCCAATGTTCTTGGTTGGCAACAATCAACCAATCAAAAGCCTCTGAATCAGTTTAAACAGAACAAATAGGTACTGATGTGTGCTGTGTTTGGTTTTTTTGGATCTGCAGCACCGGCCAACAAACATTATTTATGGATCTGGGCATTTCCATAGACGCCTCAGCCATGTGAACTGGTATGTAGTTGGCATTACTTGTGTTTCTGCTTGAACCCTCTGCTGAAACTGCCAGCAATTCTCTGTGAAGACAGCAAGAGACCAGTTCCTGCCGGCTTTTGCCGGTATTTTTTTTTGCCCGTTGCAGTGGGACCAACAGAGCTGATTCATGTCTCTGCTAACACTGGGAGCCTTGGACTGTTGTCATTCAGGACCATGTCTCAACTCAGTGACAGGCCCGTGGCTCACTCGCAGACTCCCCAAGTTTTAGAAAATCTACCTCTGGATGACCCCACCCTCCTGGTCATATCCTCCTCCATCATCCCCATTGAGTGCTGCCAGGTCAGCTGTCTCCCCTGTTTACCGTCCACATCCCGGCCCACTGACTCACCCATCCGTTAGTCCCACCGGTGATGGACGGGGTAGGTGGGATAGTCGGGCAAGGTCAGAAGTATGGCCTTACTCTCATTACTCTGGCCTTGCTCGCTGCCATTACTTTCCCTCCTCTGTTCCCCCCCCTCCTCCCCTCCATCCATCTGCCACCAGAATTAAGAGCAGTGCAATATATTCCTCACCCCTCAGGCATGTTTTATTACAGCGTTTAAGCTGTTGCACTTAGACTCTACTGCAGAAAGTTGTTGTGAGAGAGGCTTTAAAATGTTTGGACACTCTCAACCCAGCTAGTCTCTTTTACTCCCAAAGACAATCAAAACATATAAGCAAATAATCGACTGAGATATTACCGATGAATTCAGTTTTGTCAGAACTAAATTTACCGTCGCGCCGAGTAATTTCTACATTGTTATCGACTATTCTTAGCTGCCTCTATATCTAAGTGCTTCCACTTCCTCCAGTCATAACATCATTACCCATTACCGCGCTGATGCGATTTACTGTGCTCGTGAAATTATGCAACTCTAATAATTAGACTTCAGAAATGTCATCAATCAAAAAAACATTAGTGTGTGCAGGATATAAACAAGTCAAACGCTTTCTTATTTATGTATTTATTTATTTTACATTAGCCGAAAACTATCTTAATAAGTAAATTATTTCCTGTTTTTTTGCTTCAAAACTGCACACTGTGTTCCAATATGCTCCTCAAAAAATGAAGCCGCTTTACTCGAGAGTACGCTAAAACTAATAAAACAGATTAAAAGGCTCGTTCTCGCCTCCCTGTCGAGGACTCCTGTGAATTTTAGGATTCTTATTACAAGGCGGGTTTTTGTGAACCGAAGGTAGAGCAGCGGCATTGATGTGTCGTGAATTTCATCCCCAGCACATATTTTGCGGGCTTTTAAATCTATGAAATCTTAATTTAGAATCCTATAACGCACTCCCCAGACCCCTTTTGCTCTTATCTAAAGGCCAAAAAGGTGATGCTATCAGGACGCTTAAACTAAGATTAAAATCGTGGATTAAATCTCAGCTTTATGAATGTCTGTGGTTCTTATTCCACAGGATGAAATGTTATCTTGTTTTTCATTCATCTTGAACCATGTGTTATGAGTATAATGGCTGCTACGACTTTATTATCCCAACACATATTCCAAAGTGAGAGGGAATGTGAAACAAGGTGCTGCAGAAGCACATCCCCCCCGAGAACCGAAACGTCACAGCACCCTGAGCTCAGCAATTAACAACAGGAAACACATCACAGCGCTAACCCGCTCTGTCCAGATCAGCTAATTTAGCTCCTTCTCTCGCCCTAAAAAAAGAAGGAAACCATGTACTGTACAGGATTTTTAAATGAGGAACAGCGGAAGGACCTGAGATTATTATTCGAGAGCTACTGTATCTCTTTCATCTATCTGGTATCTCCTCTAAGACCCCCCTCCTCCGGCTCATCAGCAAGACCCCAGACCTAATTTGCGGATCCTGACATGACCCTCCTACGCGTTAAAAATCCGTGCCTTCAAACTAATTAGATGGACACAGAACACAATTAGAACAACTGATAATTAATGCTGTGACTAAATATGTGCCTGGATGGAGGTTTTTGTTTTTTTTGGAGGATCAGAGTAGAACCTCAGTGGAACATCATCAGATAGAAATAAATAAATATTGGAGAGTAAGTAGAGAAAAAAAAATAATATGGCCATAATTGGAATTCATTTTAACATGAAGACTGAGCCTTTAATGGCTTGGAATTATTTCAAGGACATTTTTTTTCTTCTCCTCTTTCTCTCTCAATGGGCATCTATTTGCACTAAGTACACTAAAAAGCATAACTGGGATGATTTTATGATGTCAAGACACTGCTCTCTCCCTCCCATACCATGTTGTCTGGATAGCGTTATTGGCAGATTAATTTGAGCATAATTTGAGTTCATATCCCCCCCTTTTTTTTCTTTTCTTTTGGAATTCAAGCGAGTGATGGGAGTAATAAGTTATAGTTTTGGCCAGAGGCTGGATGCTCACCCCCCTCTCTTCTTCTTCTCGTATTTGACAGACGGAACAAACAAGGCTGATATCTGCATTACAAATCCGCCGCTCTCTCGGAGGGCAGTCGTACGGCGAAGGATGCTTAAGATGCAAAACATACAAGGTTTCCTACGAACCTGTTTAAGAATCAAGAACAAGCTTCGTCTAGATCAGACTTGATTACTAAAAAAAAAACCCACCAAACCAGATCTGTATAAATGAATCCCCAACCAAATGGAAAAGTAGAGCCTTTATCCAGCGTCATTATAGTCGATTGTGTTTATTGAAAGTCTGCATAATAATCCCTAAATATCATCGAGGCCCCACAGATGTTCGACACAAATAAAAGCAGCGTTATGGCTTTATCTGCAACATCTACATGACTTTAATGTTTTTCCCAGACTTTGAATTATCCACAATTTGCATACAAACCCCAATATATCACTCCTGATAAAAATGCTGGTCTGCTGGAGCATAATATCTCCTTATTTTTGAATAATTTGTAAGTCTACATTACAGACAACGAGAGAGAGCGTTTATTTAGGTTGGATCAGCTTTAACTCGATTGCTTAATACAGGCACTTACATGATGTGTTGCCTGGATGCTAATCTAAGACCTAGCAAGTGAAACCACACCGAGCTCTGATCAGCTGGTTGTAAATAGCAGCTACTAAATTAATTACCAAGATGGCTACGCTGTGCGCACCATCAACACCTGAATAATGAATTCTGCGAGCTTTTAACGGCGACGCCTCTGTAGGTACAACACACTGGACGCGGCTGGAGAAGAAGGCCAGCCACCAGCTTGGAGACGTTTATCCACGTGGATTATCTCCTCGATGGAACACCAGCTGAGTGGTATAGATTATGTGTTAAATCAAACTTCATTCAGCCACAGCGACACAGCTCCAAACGTCTCCAATGCATTTATATGACCTTTAACAAGAGGGACAATGAACTATAAATAAAATATGACAAATTTCCAGAACACCACCCCGATAGGAAAAAAAAAAAAATGCACTCGAAAGCAAGACATACAACTTTTGCCAATTTTTTCTGGGCACACCGCGGCAGGATGTTGTGTAACGACGCTGGCTTTGGACTCAGGATGACACATGACAATGGGTACTGGGGGGAGGGTTTAAAGGAGAATGTTTTTAATATGGTCGCTCGCACTGTAAATACGCCGCTGTTTATTTTAATATTGGTTAATGAAAAAAAAGACAGCGGGTAAGAGCTTTGGCACAGACAGTCAACATTTGTTCGGAGCGCTGTGCATTTACAAATTTAATTTTACCTTCCGTTTTATAGCCGGCGGAAATGCCAAATGTCATCAGTGTGGGTGACAAACAGCGCACAGGAAGAGCAGCTTGGGCTTAACCATTTCAGCAGTGTTATATATAAGAAGAAGAAGTGTTGAGCAGACCCATGTGCAGGGAAAGTCAAGCCGCCGTGGTTCAAATCCGACCCTTCCCCTGCTCTTCTTCCTACCTTTCCTGCTTCCTTCTCCACTTAACTCTACAATAAGTAGTAAATACACATCCACAAATGTTTCTGCAATCTTCTTCTTATAGTTGCTCTCACATAAAGATTAATTTAAAAACAAACTATCATACCTGGGTGATACAGAGGAAACCTTCTCATGACCCTTGGCTTCAGTGCCTATACAAGCATTCCTTTAAAAATAATGTGTTATTGTGGTGGGAAGCCTTTTTCTTCTACTGCAATAGCAGCTGCACTGGTCAAGGCCACATGGATGGGGGTGGGAAATGGGACAGTGTGAACCTTCACACGTTATTCCCTCTTCGTGAGGGGAAACAGAAACGGGTGAATTGATGCGTTCCAGGGGGAAACAGTGGGTTGGGTGTTTGCTACACAGATCAGTGCGGGGTCTTAGCAGCACCAAACGTTAGCACTGGTCAGTCAAATATGGGGAAAGAAAGGGGGAATCAGTGAAGAGCAATGGATGGAAGTAGGTCCAATTCTCCCATGTATAACACTGGTCCACATCCAATTTGGTGTCAAAGTTTTTTGAGCTGATTTTGGACGATTGCAACGTGCTGGATCCAAATATTACGTTGGTTTTGCTCGATGAGGTCAAAATTTTGATTTGAGGAAACGTGCAATTTACTTACTCTCATCAAATTTTGGATCATTTAGCTTATGAAGAGAATCAGAAAATGGCATTTTTCCTCTAAAATCCGATTTCATATGAGAAATACTAAAGTAAATCAATCGCTAATGTCAAAAAATGTAATCAATTTAGTGGTAAAATTGATTTTTTTAAATCGAGTTGGCATAAAAACCTGAACTAATACAGAAAAGCAGATGTCATTTTTGGATTCAGTGTTGCAAAAATGTCCTAAATCAGTTTTAAAAAATCCTAAACACCTTCAAAAAACTATTGTTTTGTAGCCCAGTGTGATAAAACACTTTAGCAAAAAAAAAAAAAGTACATATATCCATCGGTTTTAACTCCATTATTGTATTTTTAGATGCTAAAATAAAAAAAAAGGTTTCCACATCATCTAGGACTTTGCAATTGAGGCATCTTATTTTGCAGAGTTTAAGCAGCAGCAGCAGCAGCAGTTCCATACAGTGATAACAATCATCAAGGAGCCAGCCTCCTGCAATCATGCTGTGCAGCATCTCCGTGTGCATGAAAAACACTCTATTCTTAAGTCTATTTAAGGTGCTTTTTGCATAATTCAGTAAAAGACCAGCAAAGCAAGGTGCACGCACACTTCATCCCAAGTGATTTACCTACACGTATGCGGAGGCTGGAGTTAGTGCCCCTGTGTTTTTTTACTTGTGTAACATGCAGGGGTATTAATGTGATACCAGCATTACAATAGTCATGAAGACAAGGTCAGTGATGAAGTGTAACAACTACTAACTATGTGACTCCAAAGCGAACAGGAGCGGTTTCCAGCATGCATATTATGTCGGCTTCATTGTGGATGCAAGGTTTTCTCATTTGCAACCAACAGGGGGCAATGTTGTTCTGTCATTAAACACCATCACTTCAGCCACAGACTCCAGTGCTGAGAAGTCTTTGGAGTACAGTGGGAAGGTTGACAAAAGAAGAAAATATAGCAAAACAAATGAATAAAACCACCAGAGGAGATAAGTCTTGGCTAGAGCCAAATTACTTCAGGCAGCTTCATTTGAACCGCTAAATCGGATTTTATGCTGAAATTGTTCAATAATTAGGGAATACAGTGAAGCTATCGTAAATGTCAGACCAAATATATCAGCACAAGCTATCAGAGGCAGGTACAGCGCCGCAAAATACCGTGCAAGTCATTCCAGGTAGCCCTTTCCTGTGTTTTCCCCTGACCTCCTCGCGTAGAAATTCCATCTGCAGCAAATCTGCTTACTGGAGGCTATGCAATCATGTTTGTGGTTTGTGCATGTATGTATGCAGACGTACCTATATATATATATATGTACATGTGTGTGTATACTCATCTATATGTGCATGTTGCTGCAAATATACCGCAATCTGAGAAAACAGAGACGTTCCAAGCAATTAAATCCCTGTCATTTACCAAGCATATTAGACATATAATTAAGCATATTAGACATCACAAACACTTTCAGCGATGCTCACCCTGAATAGAGATGCCAGGATGGCACTTTATCTTGTTTGGCTTTTATGCTTTCTTTTACAGCACATTATTCCACCGAGCTCAACATGCAGTTTGCGATTAGAACAGTGAGGTAGCTCGCAAAAAAAGCTGAAGGTGAAACATTCACACACACACACACACACACAAAAAAAAAGCTGTGCTAACTTTGTGCTGGTGCAACAATGACACTCCTTATCTTATGAAAGTGGAGAAGTCATGAATAAAACATGAGGTCATAATTTTTTTTATAGCCTCTACAATACCTCATACATGGCTAGAATAGCTAACAATCAAAGAGTCAAGAGATGGGTTCAGTGGGGAGCGACTCTCTTTTGAAGTCGTGTCTCCCCGGCGCAATCCTGCATTTCTTTGAAAGGAATAAGGGAATATTGGACCGTGGCATGTTGCCCCCCGCCCCTAGGACAGCCCCCGTTTCTACTGTATTTATCTATTTACTTAATGGAAAGTGGACTTCTTCTGTATTCAGTAGGGTAGGGAGTCTGAGAGGGGCTGATTTGCACATCAATGCCCTCTGAGTGGGTACAGAACAATACCCGCTTCCTATTTAAAAGCCCACTGATGTGCGTGATTGAAATAACTTTTTATTCATAAGCGATACCGATGTTGCGATAATGTCAACCATAAAGATTTTGAATTTGAACATAGGTTTGTGTGTTTTTCATGGTATGTGCCTGGTTTAAAAAGTCAGTGTGGTGTGTTCTCTCTAACTCCAGTCATGGGTTTAACCGCACAATGGTCAAGACTCTTCAGTAAGGGGCCACAATAGTCTGCCGGTGACCTGTGTGACGCTTTTTTTTATGATTTTCATACACAACTCACAACCGGAGTGCGGCGGAACATCGGCCGAGCTTTCCGCGGTCCTGGGCAAAGCTCAACAGGTAACACAAATCTCATATTAAACTCACAGATGAATTAACACAAGACCGAGACAGGGTGAAACACAAGGTCTCAATTGGGAATGAAATTCTCTGAATGGAACCAGGGAACCAAAGGATAGAAAAGTAGTTTTTCATGCCAAAAGAAGTGAAAGATCGATATAGTATGGTTCAAATCAATAGCTCTCTTGGTTGGAGATTGTGTCCATAGAGCATTGTCCTTGGAATACAAAAAAGGGTGAATATGAGGTTCAGGTTGCAGAGTGTGTGTGCTCACGAGGACGAGGGCAGGTGGAGGCAACAGCGTGAGCTCACAGCATACAGAGGCATTCTCCATCGGTCATGGTGAAGAGCGTTTTGTGGATGGATTTTTTTTTTTTTTAAAGTGCAATAAAGCATTTGAAATGAGGACACTGAATGTGTTACTTTTTCATTAAGCTAGGTTATTTCTCAATTATCTGTACAGAGAAAGGGAAGAAAAATCAGTTTGAAAAGCCAGCGCTATATAATTTTTTATTGACCAAGCTGTTCAAGGAACACTTTTACATTTAACCTTACATCCCCATAATTATAGTCACATCAGCCAATTGTGCAACACATAATTTACCTCCAACACTGATTGCTGGTACAGCCGACTAGAACCGACCAAACCGTAACCATGTTATGCGCATATAAATACGTGATCTTTACCTTATATTTCATCAGCTATTGCCGGAATAAATGTTTATATTCATTAAATAAGGTCGTCATTGATCATAATCTGGGGTTGCAAAATGATAGTTTCTGGTCTTTATGTTGTTATATCGAATGCAAATGTAGCTGTAAATATAATAAGAAGCTCTACATGACTCCAGTAATTATGATATGGTTTTTAACCTTAAGAAGTTATAGCCTCAAGCTGAAATTATTCCAGAAATGTAATTAGTAGCATCTTGTCCAGGGTGTTTCAACCTATGTCAGCCGGGATAGGTTCCAATAAAGCTGGTGTAGCAAATTGATGGATGTAGCCGGTAGCTTATGATTCCAGTTTGGTCAAATTTAGTTGACAGCAAGAGGACACAAACCAGGGCGCTAAAAGGTACACAATGTACCCTATGTGTGGAACTCAGCATCCATCCATCCATTATCTATACGCCGCTTAATCCTCACTAGGGTCGCAGGGGGGCTGGAGTCTATCCCAGCTGACTCAGGGTGAAGGCAGGGGACACCCCGGACAGGTCACCAGTCTATCACAGGGCTACACTTAGAGACAGACAACCAAGCACACTCATGGACAATTTAGAATCACCAATTTACCTCAACATGTTGTCGGACTGTGGGAGGAAGCCGGAGAACCCGGAGAGAACCCACGTTGCACGGGGAGCTCCAGAACTCCGCATGTCTAAGATAATTAAAAGGTAAGAATACAAAGCGTGAACCACTTCAGACTTTTGTTTGGAAATTTTCAAAGCATATAAAAGCTGGATCGATGATCTGAGTGTACAAAGATGTGTAACCTTGCCAAACAGCAACAATGAAACTAAAATTAAATCTGAAAAGTAGTAAGCTGCACATGTGGAAAGTTTCTTATGAGTCTCAGTAGCTGCACAACTACTGTCGGCCCACTTTTATGGTCCAGCCTTAAATATCGCAACGATTCCTGGTTGGGTTGCCATGAAATGCAGACATTTATGGTCGAGGATGAAGTCTACTGACTCAGTGATCTGCTGATTCTTCGTGTATTTCTCAACAACCATTGGATGGATTGCCCTAAAAATTGATCTTGAGGTTCCATTTAGAAAACATTGCAACAATGCCCATTAGCCTACTTTGTGTTTCGCACAACTTGCACGTCAACACACGAAGCTACACTTTGTAAACATTGTAACTGCTTAATATCATCATGTTAGCAACTATGAGCATGTCTACATGCTAACACTAGTGCCCATGTTCCTAAGAACAGCCTTCCAGAGCTGTTGGACTCCCAGCTTCGCTTTGTTTCTCTTGTCTCAGAAGTTAACCACCAGTTTCCTTTAAATAATCTGATTTCTCTTCTTTCATCGCAGCCTAAAAATACAACTGACAAAGTGCCATCTCACTGGAGGATTTCTACATATGGCTCATTTCTTGATTGCGTTCTACGCCTCTTGTATACAAGACAAATAAGGGAACTGACAACACAACAGTGCGAGCGGAGCCCTGTGTTGGTGGAAACTAATCTACAGTAAAGTCATGTTCCTTTTAAGTTACAAACCGAGCTGGGTTAGATACTTCAGTCAGAATCCATTTTATTGAGCGCTGACATTCAGATTTATGAGGTTGTACTGTGTTAAAAGCACAGCGATAGTAAAACAACAGAATCCTGATGACGCCACCGGTTCTCTCCAGGTGTTCACAGAGCCCATGCAACGGCACAGTTTTATCTTTACAGCTGAAATGCAAATTTTCAGGGGTATCCAAAGGTCTTCTTAAGTAGTTAGAAGCCACTGGCCTGATATCATTAAGTTTAACCTCCCTCATTTTTTTTCTGGGAAGCTAGGATTATGCCTTTTCAAGAGAGCAGGAATTTCTGTATGAGATTTACCTCACAAGACGTAGCAGTGGGGGAACATCAGCGCGTGGCAACCTATAGTGTCAGCTGTTTATTGTCAGCAGTCAGCTATCTTGCTGTCCTTGCTGTTTACAGGGCGAAATGCTGATGTTTGTTCCTTCCTATGCCTTAAAAGCTTAGGATTTAGCAGTGAGAATCTGCAATTCAAATGCAATTATTGCTTTTCTTCTCTCTGTCACTGGCAACTCCATTAGCCAATTAAATTTCCTGTATCTTTTTTTTATTTTTTTTATTGGAATTGCTTGCAAGTGAGGGACAAAATGTCGGTGTTTTTCCCAATGACAGATAATTTCATTTTCAAAACATAATTGGACATGAGCACCAGTGTGTTGGGTGCTGAGTGCTGTTCAGGGCATGGGGTAAAAAATCTGGAAACTTGAAACCCTTGAAACATAATCCACAAGCAGGGGGTTTGACTCCCTTTTCAACCACATGTCCCTAAAGCTATCTGCTCCAATTATATATTCAAATGTTTCATTTTTTAATCAATTCAAAAGAATCCAATTACATTTTGAAAGCTATTCATGGGCGTGAATAACACACACAGAACCACTGACCATGAGCGCGTCTGCTTCTTTGACCTCTTGGTGGCGAATCTGATTTATATTAGCACATACAGTATGATGTACTAGACCAGGCCCGGCGTCTCAGCCACAACACTTATACGTATTGATCCGAATGCACCTTTGTCTCACACAGCATGAATCCAGAGCAGCGTCAGATAATAACCCTTCGCGTCTCTGTCAGAAAGCTTGATGACTTAGCCATGCTGCACCGGGTCTGCCAGCCTATTTAGCCTCAAGAGAGAGAGCAAGAGATAGGGAAGGGTTGTGTGTGTGTGTGTGTGTGTGTGTTTTGTGCGGGGGTGGGTAGCTGAAAGAGTGACTGTAGCTTATGAGCGAGTGTCTGACAGTGAGAAACACCAAATAAGCGAACAAGTCCTCACTCAGCCAGTAGTTATTGATCCAGGTTCAACAGGCCATCCGAGGGACCATTGATCTGAACCGCATCTCCTCTCATTGGTCATCATCACAACAGGCAGTGACACATTGCATACAGAAGTTGCCTTAACAAGACATTTGGTGTAATATTCTGCATATGATATACTGAGCAGCAGTAAAAACAAGAAAATGACGCCTGAATCTTTACAATTGCAATTCAATACTATTGGCTTGGCAATGATCTCTCTGCTTTGGAGGGTTTCTTTTACTTCTTTTACAAAATCTGGATTTTTCGCAGACTTGATAGTCACACTGGTTGTTTTTTTTTACACATGATCTATTTGATCATTAGTGAACATCTGCTATGTGTTCACTCACTCGTAGTGGCAGGTTTTAGTTCTGTTTTATCTCATTATACCTAGGGCTCATTCTCTAAATGTAAAAGATCAGCCCTGTTTTCACAAAATCACGTTCCGATTAAACTGCATTCTTATTTACATTTTGAAAGAAATATAATTTCTCACCAAAATATAACACTGTGGTATAACAGGACAGGCTTCCAGGTTATAAGAGTCATGCAGATAGAGTCTGTGGAGGCTAAAGCTGGCGACAAACTGTGCGATTTTAACAATCTTATAAGTTCACAGCTAGCTACACTGAACGACATGAATCTAATAAACATTAGGCATGACATGAAGTTTGCTGTGTGTTGACTGTACGATGAAAACACAAGCTGAATCGCAGCCTACGATGAGGCGATGTGAATGCGCACAAATAAAACGTCATAAGTGTGCGCCATCCATCCACGAAAAAGAAACTAGCGAAGCATGAATGGAGTCCTCGCCCTTGTGGTATTTATGTGTTTGGAGAGAAATCCCTAAAAAAAGGAGAAGGAGGAGAATATGAACGTGGCCGGGGCTCGGAAAGAGAGGCCAACTTGGGATGCCGATTTTGCAAAGCTAGGGAGCTTGGGTCTCGCTGATCAGTACGTCATTTCATTCTGCATTTCTATTGGTTAGTTAGTTGACGTAGGTCGTAGAGGAGTCACACTGTGAGATGATCATCCCGACACTGTCAGAATTTTAGCGCTGGTTGTCATTGGTTGCAAGACCATGACAACAGCCGTCCTTGAACTTGTCTCACAGTGCGACGTAGGACCACCGATTTAGAGCCAAGACCAAAGATATCGCCACGATTCTCTCACAATTGTTATCTTTCGTCAACAACCAGATGTTAACCCACAAGACCAGTGTTTGCAACCCAACCATGATGTAAGTTTTCTTTTTATTCAAAGGTTAATTGGTTAGGTTTAGGCTACAAAATTACTTGTTTCGGTTCAGGACAATCTATCATGCTTTGGTTGACACTTGTGCAACGATAACCTCATGTTAGAAGCTTGGTTAAGTTTAGGGACCAACACCACAAGGTTAGGTTTAAGAAAATAACACAGTTTAGTTTAAGTTTGACCTTTTCACAAGATGTTTGAAGCTTCTCTCCTGTTAGCCATGGGTCCTGTCCCATGATTAGTTGGATGAAAAGGAGTGATAGTAAAGCAATAAAGTAAACAGCAAACATTAACTTGGACAGTAAACATAATCAGTCAGAAAATACAGTTCCCTCAAAACGTGATAAAGTTTAGTTTTACAAGAATGTAATTTTTGGGAAATAGGGCTAAAAAATCTTCTATTGGGTGTTTTCTTTTGGGTTTCATAACAGGCAGGTATCAAGTTGAAGTCATGTGCTACGTTAGCCTCCAAAAGGTTAAGCTGTAAACTACATTAAATCTGCTACATGAAATCAGAAATGTGTTGCAACTTAACTTACTGTTATAGATGTGTTGATGAAACCTGCTTGTTTTTTTGTTTTTTTTTTACAGTCGAGCAACTTGTATGCATCCTGACAATCGCAGCAAGGTAAGAAGACAATATAAGAATTTAAAACGTCTGAATTATCAGCCAAACTCCAGATTAACTCAGCAAACAAGCACAGCTTCTACTGTGGTTCTGGCACATGAATGAATCTAGCGAACCCTGAAACCTTCGGTATTCCTCTGCAGGTCTTTATGGGAAGTATTGAGAGCAGCAAGTACAGGAGAGCTGAAATCAGAGGAAGACATATCAAGTTGAGTCAAGTGCACGGGCTTGTGGTAGTGAACAATCTCAGCAGTGAGTGCTTGCAGCCAAGGAGCAAGGCAAAAGCCACCAGCTCTGCTTAAAGCAATCAGAAGTGTGAGTCTGTAACACCATTTAAGGACGTATGTGCTTCAGCTTATGACTTGCAGTTAGGCTGATAATAAAAGAAGAAGAAAAAAAATGCAGAGGAAGTGAATGTCATGTTGGCCTTGTCAGTGTGCCAGTAGTCCTCTGCTACTGACAGAGATGATAGCTAGTTATACATTACGGATCCAACCTTACGTATAATTTCAGAGACCTTTGGATGATCACACAATGAATTCTTCCAGTCCGTGCTGCGACTGCGAACATGGTTAAAAGGTGCTAATCTGAGTCTATTGAAGCTATACGGTTATCGTGATGAAAATATAACAATGAAGTGAATGTCGTTCTCCAGATTTGTATGCAAATTTCTGCAAGAATCCCCCATTTGCACACAATATCTTTTCGCTATTACAGTAAGCGACGCCAAGATAATATAGGAAAAGATCTAAAGGAGAAGAGAACATATTTCTAAGCTCATTGTATTCATTGTAATATATTAGAACTCCTACATATATGTGCTGCGATGAAAATATATGGAGCCATTTATCTGTTAATCCTTAAAATACATTTGTTGTTTTTTTATTAAAGTTTGCAAAGCTAGCTCTGCAAACATGACAAATATTTAGTACTGAGGACTATGATTTCTGCTCGTTAGCTGTGATTTAATTTGATTTAATCATGCAATAATAACAGCCCCGGCAGTAATATTACATTTTGCCAAAACACAAATGATAAGAGTGAAAAATAACACACACACACACACATCAATACTCGCATGAATTCCACTGATCCTCGTAAAAACCATGCAGGTGAAGTGTGTATATTTGGAATTTCTTTAGGGTGGAAGCTGGTGAGGGTATTTTTGATTTCCCATCAAGGCTCGTTGCCTCGGGCGTCCCTTAAAGACGTGCCTCGTCAACATCAATAGTTGGATTAGTTGTGGCAGAGCCGTGCGCAGCGTCAGCCGATCGGCATTACCTGAACTTATAATAGCCACAAAATAAACCCAAACAAATCACAGCGAAGCAAAGCATGAACTCGGGTCTTTACAATTTCATCAGCTGCCATTTCTTTTTTGAACATGTCACAGCTCTGCTGTTTGCTTCTACCAGCTGTGGTTATTGATTTCTATCACCAGATGTGAAGAATTCCCAGAGACAACGCTGTCCATCTCTGTCTAATTAGACCCCCCCCCTACAGTTGTGATATATTTGCTTATACTTGAGGGAGGAAAAAAAATGTTGATGTGGCTTTGAGGTTTTTATATCCAAACCTCTGGAAACCGCTGCTTACTTCCTCGGCAGCTCCGAAACAATTGCATCTGTTTATAAAGAGACTGAAATCTGAATCAAATGAGCTTCAAAAGGAAGATTTACTAAACATCACAACGTTGAACAACAAAGACAGTATCTAATTATCAAAGCTGCATATGTGCCGATCGAAGCTTTTAGATTATAAATGTGGCTTTTTGCTTCTTTAATAAGCTTCTTTCAGCTGAAAATCAGAAGTTATTTATTTAGAACTGCAATCAAAGAATCACCATCCATAACCTTGGTTCATATATCAGACTCTAGCTACATTTAAATTGCACTTCTAACATTCATTGTGCCTAAAAAATAAAAATCGTGAGTTTTTTTAAAGTGAAGTAGTGAATCCTAAGCCATTTATCGCTCTGTCTTCTGGCCCCCTTTGTGTTTCTCTTCTGCCATCACTCATCCCAAACCTAAAGACTCTCAGAACAACGGCAGTAGCAGCGGCCACCAGAGGCTCAGTCTAATTCCCAAGTCTGAAGCCTTTTTATTGGACTAACTTACAATACACCCAACTTTTATAATGCCATTTGTTATAACATTAACAGCTGTAAATACTCGAGAGTCCTTTTATGTCCGGGATCGATGCAAGCGGTTCAGTTCCATCATTAATCATGGACGGTACCTTTTATGAAGCAATCTCACTTTATTCATAAAGGATAACTATATGGCTCCATTAAGGTGTCACGCTATTTATCTTCCTTATAACCTGCCCATGGCATTACAAAGTGTCTTGGCTTGCTACACTCTTTCTTTCTCTTGTCTCCACTCCATTTGTCCCTTTGCCCTCTTTCACATATAAAATAATTGGAAATACATAGAGGCAATAACAGGTTGGCAGTTTACTGGAAATAACAAGAAGGCTGTAAAGGAAAATTTGCTCATTTGTTAAAGTTATGTGTGCGGGTGTGTGTGCATGTATATATGCACCATTTCAAAAACTAAGGATGTGGAAAGTCTGTACATTTTCATAATTTATGGGAAAGCGATTATTAGAAAATGTGCGAAATTGAGAAATTTAGACATCCGACTAAAATGTGCCTTTGATTTCACACGAGCTTTTTTTTTGCAAATATATATTTTTTATTATGGTTTAAAGGCCGTATCGAATGTAAAATGTGTTTTAGAGGGCTGCTGGTCAGTAATGCGGGATTAAATCCACGATTAAACATGCAGCAAAAAACCCCATCTTCAGTATCTAAGGCAACTGTCTTAACGCAACCCTCGATACGACCCCCCGAACCAGTTAGGCTATAAAATATACAGTATGTGATTTATTACATCTGAGCTTATGCCAAGAGCTAGCTGGGGAAAGCATGTTTTATGAATGTCCAGCTCGGAGTTATTTGATGAACTGGTGGGTCACCGTTTGATCCTTGGCAAAGGTAGGACTTAATATCTTCGGAGCATGTTGGCAGAGCCCTGAAGGAACCACCTCTGTCTCAGCTTATGGGGGACTCATTTCGGTCATTACCGGCAAATAAACGAAAAAGCACCAGTTCCACCCGATCGGCAGCCGCAGACGTCTTTGAACAGTTTCAGAGAGCTGCGCGAAAGTCGGAGGAAACGGATGAGAAATATTCATCAGAAAGCGTGGAATGGTATTCAAATGAACTCTAGGTACAAATATTTGTCTAGCTTTATTTATCTTAAACTCTCTCTTTTTTTGTATTCTGCTCAGTGAATAAACTCGAGTATTTGAAAGAATTCTCATCCCTTTTCATGTCCTCATTTTGATGCAGACTACATTCGAGTTTCAGCAAATGAAAAAACATTACCGACAAACATTTTTTTTGAAGGATAAGTATCTCGGAGTCGCTGTTGGTATTCAAGAACAACAATCCGACAGACCCAACGGTTGCAAAACACTGTCATAAAGGGCAAGGTGAAAGTGAGTGCAAAGGAGAGAGCATATGTTCAGTGTTACAGTGCTTGTTGAAAAGTCAACTGTCTCTCATCTCTCCCCGGTTGACAGGGATAGAGGAGGAACAAAAAAAAAAAAAAAGAAGTGGTTTTTTTTTGTTGCTAAGTATAGGGTTAAACCTCCTCAGAAAAAAGGAGTATCTGTTATTTCTACTTTTTCTTGATGTATTACAGCATGCTGTCTACACTGCTTTTGTGGTTTGCGGCTCTGAACTGGATGCTCCCCCACCCTTCCCATCAAAACATGAGAAAAGACCATTGTCAGGGTAGAGTGGGCTCCGATGTGGACGTTCTCCGGCACTTCTACTGCAGTTTAACTGAGATGTTAACATCCCTTTGTCTGGAAAGCAATGCCTTTGTAGGTCGGATAAATCCATGTGTCATCACCAGCCGGGGTGGTGCGGCTGGTATTGTTTTCACCTCTGTGCGCGAATCTGAATGTGTCATCGAGGCAAAACGGGGTCCTGTGGACACCTTCTGTAGCGGGAACTATCACCAAGCGAGGATACAGTCTCCAAACTTATAATACATTACGCCATGCGCACACACATGACTGAACAACACAGACATCCACTCACAGTAACGCTCGTTAGAACGCCGCGTCGCAGTCACACCGTTCTTTGCACACCTCTGTAAGTGGCGCCCCTTCTAGCTTACCAAATCATGCGATAGCTAGAGGTGGCGGTGGACTACAAAGTGCCTTTGTGGGAGGTTTAGACAAATTTACATTTGTCCCTGATGAGTGCTGAGTACTCGTATAATAACGCGGTAATGACTACTGAGTACTTGTGGGTCGGAAAGTCAACCTGTTGACTGGCATCGCGTTGCAACTGTATAAAAGATGGAAAAGAAGTGCTCACAGATCATGAAATACCGCATTCCTACAGCTTAGGATTTCTTTCATATTAGTTTTCATAGTCAAATTCAGAGATCAGGTGGCCAATCTGAAAATAAATCAAAACTGAATTTTTAAAAAATCGGGAGCAAGGGGCGTGGCTGGCTTGATTGACAGTCGGCAGCGACCATACAGACAAAGCGAGCAGTAAATGTGGGCGGGGCAGAGAGGACCCGCCTCTCAATCCATCTGACCAATCGCTGCTCCTATGGCTCCGCCCCCCTAAGACGAATTTTGCGTCACTGGCCAAATCCAAGATGTCAACCAGGAAGTAGCAAAACCCTGGCTTCATTTTCTCAGTGCACAAACCAACGGGTGACGTCACGGTAGCTACGTCCATCTTTATACAGTCTATGGCTGCAAGGCGGTCGCTTGTAATGTAGTTTTATTATCAGAATTGTACAGTTGATGTGGAATTGCTTTGGCTTACGTTAAAGCTGATAAACAACATCAACAAATCAACTCCCTGTAGACCACTATTGACAGTCTAATCTTCCATGCATATCCAAACATTTAATCTAGACCACATTGCCTTTGTTCATCTTCATAATTACTGGTTGATTTCTGTTTAAATTCAGTCATTTCTCTACACATAAGGACACCGGTTTACACATTCTGTCTCATAAAAACATAGAAAATAAAAAAAGCCTACGTTTAGATCCACCATATCAAAACACTATGGGCATCAGAGCAAGTGGTAAATTATTAAAGAGCCTGCTGAGATCCTATTTTTCCTCCCCGGTTCAGATGGCGACTGACTGGTTGGGAGTTGAGCTGTTAGCTGCTGAGGTGACTGGCAGGAGTCACATCTCAGAAAATGAGATTTCAGAACGAGCAATATTTGGATAAACTGGCCACATATTGTAAATATACTGTCTAAGCTTAAATCAGAATTATAAAATCAATGCCCCCCCCCCCGCAATGTCGCTGCTTATCATCCCCCAAAAGCATCACGAAGAATCTCCATTGTAGACATTTGTAACGTTTTCCTCTTGGCATTCTTTCCCCTACGTGTTTTTATATTCGCTGCATTTCTGGATTTGGAGCGTGATTCCCCAAATGCTTGTGCTTTCAGGCTCATATATTTGCTTTGTCCTTAGGGCCCACCCAAGTGAGCAGTGAGGGGAATAACATCTGTTGCAGGACTCTGTGTTCTTCTTGTCACCGAAGATAGTTCTTAATTAATCCGACTGTATGTTTGGAGGGGGTCATTGTCGCGCGCTGCAGAATGAATCTGGGACAGATCAGACGCCTCCCCGATGATTTTGCACGATTCTGAACATCTAGTGTCGTCACGTTTTTCAGTCTGTCTCGCACGTGTGTGATGGAACGGATACGGCGTGCTGCTAAGCTGTGAGCTAATGGCCTGTGTCGTCATGGTATGTGCATGTAGTCACAACCTAAAGTGTATATGCATGCTTTAGGTCGTTTTTCTTTTATGCTGGTAGCAGTGATTTTATATCGGACTCCAAAACATGTCTGAGCACCCCATGTAGACACAGATGAAGCACCGGTACCTTGCTTATCACACTACACCTTCTGTTTAGACATAGTGCCTAAAGAGGAATAAACGTATATAAGGAACCAGACGTGATACAATCATGATGACCCATGTTTAGCTTATACAAGCTATCATGAACCCATGTTGGTCAAGGGGAGGCAGGGGAAACATAAAACTAAAGAAAAAGGACGCCAGGAGTCAAGTTATTCAGTATTCCAGTCTTCTTTGATGCCAGTTTAAAAAGCTAAAAAGAACTGCAAGGAGAGCCAAGGTCAAAACATCCCTTAGTGGAAATAAAATCACAGTTCCAACTAAAGCTACTCCAAAACAAAAAAAAAGGCCCAATCCTAACCCCAAACGTCCTCTCAACAAAAAAATAACGAATAGATTAAATCATTTAAAAAAGCAAGACAAAGGTTACGGTATAACTTTAAAAATAAAGTCAGCTCCATTCTACAAGGCTCCCTGTTGAGAGCAGCCAATGGATACCTCCAATTAAACAATACTTTTGAATTCAGCCGACCAACAACACCAGAGAGCTGCTCCAAAACAAACAGCTCGCAAACCAAGTGCAAACAGAGGGCAAGGAATTGCCAAGAGGGCTGGCACTGCAGGTCCTCAGGGCTCCAATACCTCCAGCTTGGTGACGATTGGCTGCAGGGCTCCTTAATCCAGCCAATAGCTTGAAGGGAAATGGAGGGAGTACCTCTGAGGTCCACGGAAACCTACGGAGCAACACGTCATACATTAATTAATTATTCCATCATGCATACATTCACGTACGGGGAAAGGGGAGCGTAAGATAAGCAGGCTTGGGATTTTTCATGATGGCAATCGAACTGAATAGCTCACTGGTTTATAAATGAGGACCTCGCTTTTTTTTCCCTTACATTATGTAGCATCGTGTCATGTGCCTTTCATCCGTCTCATTAGCTATAAAGAGTCGTGGGGGGTAGGGGGATGGAGGCCGTCCTGGTTGACATTGGACGAGACGCAAACCACCCCGGACAGGTCGGAGGTTCAAAAACACAAAGAGACGGACAACCGTGCATGCTCAAATTTACACCTACGGCCAATTTAGAAGCGCCAATTAACCTGCCGTGCATGTCTTTGGACGGTGGGAGGAAGCAAGAGCACCTGGAGGGAGAACATGCAAACTTCACGAGGAAAGGAATCTTCTCGCTGTAAGGTGACTAACCACCGCATCGCGCTGCCACCCACACTGTGCCTTTTTTTAGCATATATATATATTTAATAGCTTGATAATGTTTCTACGTCTTTTTTTCCCCCCCTGAACCAATCACCTGCTATGTGATGTTGTCATGGGAGTTACTAAAAAAAAAAACACCCGTGTAAGTACAAGACATTTGTATAAATAGTGGAGATTAAATGTCAACAATAGTTAATTAAGAAAAGTAACATTAATTAAAGTAGCTACCTTCAGACAGCTTTGAAAAGAAAACCCTTCTGAAGATGCGCCATGGTAAGCGTTTATCTGGACACTTAGGAAGGCAGGAACGTTACACACTTTAACTGTTAAACTCTTTGATATTACAACAGCTAAATCCACAGATCCTTTGGTAAGTCGAGGAAAGCTGAGCAAATACAAGGAACTTCTTCCCCCCGAAATCACAAAGTTCACTGACAGGAATAGGATTATGTTTGAAACAGATAATTGCTCAAATACATTCCAGTACAATAGGAAATATTAAATTTGTTACTGGCTCTGTATACCAACTTGCACACGTGTCCTTTAGTCACAAAATACAAAGTGTGTAAAATGGTGACAGAAGTGTAAAAAAAAATACCAAAATCAAAGGATTAAAGGAGCTTGTCGCCCACCACAGTTTGAACTGCTACGCTGGCTCCTCGTCCTGCAGCGCTCACAAGACGGCCCGCAAGATCAATTACCAATCTCCCAAAGAGCAACTTAATAAAACAGAGCCGCGGAAGGCCGGGGCCAAAACATACAACAAAGAAATACTCTCGCTAAGACCTACCCGACATAAAACGGCACGGAAGAGGGCACAGGAAATTGAAGAAACAATTAAGAGCCGCAGAAAAAACAAAGTGAAATGAAAGAAGAAGAACAAAAACACAGAGGAAGAAAGCCAGACGAAAACAGTCAGTGTCTACTACAAAAACGCAGTAATTAGTTTATTAACACGCTGCCACAAACATACAAAAAATTTCAACCTATAAATAGTATTTAATTTGTCTGTCTGGTGAAGTGAGCAACACCTTGGCTGATTACAGCGGGCTCAGCGTGTGCAAGCAATTGATAAGTGAGAAGCAGGGCCAAGAGCGTATCATGAGCCAAGCACAAAACATGAGCGAACAGGACACAGTAGCTAGATATCATCTAAGGGGGGGCAAGTGAGAACCTCGCCACACAGAGACAGCAATATACAAAAGGGCTCATCATAACCAGTTATACCCCCATGAGCAGAGATCTCCAAAGGTGTCCTGTGGTATCAGGACATGTTAGCAGATCCATTGGAGGTTTAAAGAGGAGGCACCCACGGATTAGACATGTTTTTCCCACTGACATAGATTGTGGATCATCTGGATGCTAAGTCAACACCTTGAAATCTCTCTTTGTGATCTCCCTCGAATCCCTGATGAGTTTTTTTTATTTTGGTAGTGCGGTAGGGAGCATTATCCTGAAAGGGAGGTGAAAGAGACTCCCAAGGTTTCCCAGCAGGACATTGCATCATACTGCCTCCGTCGGCTTGCTTTTGTTCCCGCCGTGCATTCTGCTGTCATTTCCTCCCCGGGTAAACAAAGCACACGCACCCGACTGTCCACACGATGTAAAACAAAACATTATTCATCGGACCGGGCCACCTTCTGCAACAGCTCCATGGTGCGGTTCTTAGCGTGGCCATTGTAGGTGCTTTTGGGCGACGGAACCAGCATCATGGTCGGCACAAATTGTTCAACAATAACTATACCGAGGGATTGGACCGCAGCATTAGCTTCCCATTTGCATCAAAAAGCCTCAGGCGTCCACGTCTCCGCCATTAGGTCACTCGGTTGTCCGATACGTCCTTGAAGCACCCCTGAAGACCCGCCGCACAGGAGATGCTCTATCACAATTTGGTCCTTGTCAAAGCCGCCTAGCTACTCGCCCATTGTTCCTGCTTCCGACACATCAACTTCAAGAACTGACTGTCCTTGCTGCTTGATATATCCCACCCACTGACAGGAGCCATTGTCGTGAAATAATGTTATTCACTGCACCTGTCAGTGGTTTTAATGTTGTGGCTGGATCCGTGCGTACCGCTTTACGCAAGTAACAAGACAGTGGGAGGCACGACAAGATGTTTACATCCAGAAAGGGCATGTTGGTGCTTAGCTCTGTAGGCTGTAGTAGCTATTAACTTAACTGAAGGCAAATAAACTATGTGTACAATATTCTTTGCAAAAAAAAAAAGCAATCCGGTTCAGTAAAACCCTCACACTTACGATCAATAAAAGCTCCATTTTGATGTGCTTTCGAATAAGGAATAATTATATAATAACGTATATCAAAGTAAAAGAGGAGGACAAAAGCTAAGTGGTGAGTTTACAAGCACTTTATATCTCATAACAACTTAGCTTTGATCCTCACAATTTTTTATTTCTGCGGTAATGTGTTCTGCGTTAATGTGTTCTGTGGTTCTACTGAGGGCCAGCTTCCGTATAACTAGATCCGACCACTATTTGGCAATCCTTAGAGTATTTCAGATCTTAGCATCCGTACCGGTGTAGATGAAGGCGTTTTGGAATTTGATGTGTACTCACGCTACCTTCCTATTTTTAAGCACACTATTAATAGCACCTCTGAAGGTTGCAGTAAATGCATGGCCGCGCAACAGCGTTTTTTAATAACAAAACATCAAACAAAAACTGCATAAAACATGTCAAACGGTGAGAGATATCTTGTGACAAAAACATGCCAGGTTCAATCAGTGACTCTCCTCATCTACCTACATGTTTTTGAAGTGCAAAGCTGAACTAAGTGGAGTGATAATACGAACCCTTAACTACTCATTTGTCTTGATCACCATAGATGAGTCTAGAGAACCGCATCATCCAAAGTCATCTAAAATGCATATATCTAAAAAAAAAAAAAAAAAAGCTGCTGTTAGTACAGTGGGATTTGAAAAGCAATTATATCTCAAGTGTGCTCTTTACAATGTTAGGACTTAGATTGGATTCGCTTCTTTTGTTTTTCCTGTTTTTTTCTGAGTGGGCCATTATATGTGAAGTTACTTATGTATATAATGGTACCCACATGAGATATATATATAATCTCTCCAGCAACTTCTGGTTTGCCTGTAAAACACTAAAATTGAAGTTGTCCGGAAGGCATCCCGATCAGATACCTGAATAACCTCGACTGGCTCATTTTGATGCGGAGGAGCGTTGGCTCCACTCCAAGCCTGTGGATGTCCGAGTGCCTGATTTCAGCCACTGTGTAGCTGGAATTTGATTTTTTTTTTTCAGTCACTACCCAAAGCTTAAGATCATAGGTGAGGATTGGAATGTACATTGACTGGGAAATTGAAAGTTTTGCCTCGCGGCTCAGCTTCCTCTTCACCACAATGGTCTGGTGCAGTGCCGGCATTATTGCTGTACGCCAATCTGCCTGTGAATCTCATGCTCCATTTTCCCCCCCCTCGCTCGACAACCAGCCCCCTAGAAGTCTTAAAGTCTCTTGAAGTCGTTCAGTTGGATCAGAAACGGACTCCTGCAGATGTTACAGGCTTCAAATGATGCGCTTCCTCGCAGCATCACAGCATCGATTTTACACCAGTGAAAAATGGTAGATTTTGCTGATACTCAATTTGCTTTTGGAAAAAAGACACGAGGCAAGGGACCAGCGAATTAACAAGCGGTAATATTTATCAGATGACATGAATAAACATTAACAGACCCATAACACATCCGTTTTTGAAATGGTTCTTTTTTCAGATTAACTGACTGACAGCCAGGGGATGTTAAAGAACTTTCACTGCGCCAACAAACAAAAACAAAAAAGCAAAATAATTTATTTCCATTGTAAATTAGAAAATGGTCAGGGGGCCAAGCTGCACCCCATCACAGCCCTGATCTGATCCCAGCTTTGGGTTTGACACAGCTACCTTTTGCCTGTGACCCAGTTTATGCTACACCTGACCACAAAGCCTATATTTAAACTGGTGGTGGCTGAGGCATGTTACATTGTTGGGTTTTGCCAAACTGAGCCCCATGGATGAAGGGTTGGACAGCAACATCCTGTCCAGGAGGGCATCAGGTATCCCTATAGTCAACAAAAGAGGTGATGCAGTGATGAAAACACTGTTCAGAATCTATATTGGCCTGGTCTTTCCCTTGGGACCACTTTGCGATTGGAGACCCTACCAGATGTTACTGCCCATGAAAACAAAACTGCCAGCGTCACAGGGATACATAAATACTTCCACCACATTAAGGTGGTCATTCTCAGAAGCTGCCTGCACCTGCTTTGTACTTCAGCTCCGGTGGTATCCTTGTTATGTCCTTCCCTCACTGTCCTGCTTCTGCGAGAATCACATGACATCTGCAACAGCTTCTCATTGTTCCACTAGTTAAGAGTTGGCTACGTGCAAAGGAATTTAGGATTTTAATGTGCCCCGCAAAACTTTCTCGCAAGCAACACATCTATTTAGATCCAGCATTACTCTGAAGGTGATGCTATTTACTTCCTCATTAAAAAACTGTAATGCAAGTTTAGTGAGGTTTTCTTTCAAGTTTGAGACCGCTGTTGTTTGCATTCATATTTACTACCTTGTAGAAGCCAATGACGTTATAACGGCCGATGACGTAATTAATATGCCATTTTTAAAATGTAACAGGCCAATAACACAATACTTGGCTAACATCCATCCATCCATCCATCCATCCATTCTTGTCCACATAACTAGGAGGATTCAGATTCAAAGAGGTGGACTAGCACTTACATGCATGTACAAGCTGCTGGAGTTGTCATTTGTCACCATGTCCGTTTCCTTCTTTGCTATGAAAAGCTGTTGTTTTCAGGTGTCGTACATTCAGGTTACCGTCGTCCAAAAGCGACTGGTTTAAAAGATGTCCGAAATAACTTGCTGCCAGATTAAGAAGGTTAACAAACTGGATGGATGGATGGATGAATGGATGGATGGATGGATGGATGGATGGATGGATGGGGTTATTGGCTGGTTATTAAATTTGCAAAGAATTCATTTTTTTACCAGGCCAATAATGTAATAACTTATTACGTTATTGGCCAAAAGATATTACATTATCGGTTAAAAACTTCTATTATGTTGGCCGATTACATTTTAAAAAGTGCAACTTTATTACGTTATCGGCCGTTGTTACATTATTGGCTTCGACACAGCTTTACGTCTTTATGTCTTCTTCTTTTTCTTTGCATTTGTTGGTGCAGATGTGTGTTTCTTAACATGACACAGCTCTAGTAATAGTGTGTTTCTGCCACCTCCTGATCAGTGTCATAGAGAGCCCACTGGATGTACCACCCACATCCTCATGCACCTGGACAAGAAGTGTGAAACTAGGTATTCTTGTAACTATAAACACATGTTGTTTTTTTCTATAAACTGCGTTACCGTGGTTCAAATCATTCCCACTGCCATCATATTCAGTGTAACACGGTACATTTGAAAGCAGGAAAACATGCCACATTGTGCTATGAAACCCATTTTACATCCTCTCAAGACGGCAGTAATTGCTCACGTGTTTTGTATGATTATAAAGGAATCCATGATAGGATTCAAAAGTGTGCCATTAAAACACATTCATGCTGACTGCATGTTCCCACTGTCTTCTACTGGCTTTCCCCCGCTATTCTCCAACACTTAGCGAAATGGAGTTTTTTTTTTTTTTCTCCAAGTCCTTCAATCATGTCTATCCAGCTCTGAGTGGGGCATGATAGTGGTGCAGGTAAGTAATCTCCTGAACTAAGATTATCAAGTAGTGCTCTTTTGTGTCTGTGGTGACTCTCTGGCTTCAGGTTATTATATTACCGAGCTCCCTTCACCTGATTAGGGTTTTATCTCCAGCCACAGCTGTTCCAAAGATTATACGCTATTCTGTGACATTATTTGAGCCATGGGAACCACGACTCCCAGCTGCCAGCAAAAAAGGAAAAACCCAACCCCCATAAAAACCAACAAAAAAAAAGCCCTCTCTCTATGTGTGTGCACTGTTAAATCAGCCTGTAATGGTTGCACCCCCCGACACACATGCACACAGTTTTGTGAGTATGACTATGTGGGACCATAGTGAAGAGAAAACAGATCTTGTATGAAATGTAAATGCATTACACTATCAACAGAAACGGAGCGAACAAAGCTTTTGTTCTTACGCTGCCAGCTCTGTGAATTGAGGGTCTCTAAATCCCCGATCCCAGTGGTCAGTCTGGATTTCCTGTCTCTAAATCTAAAGGGCTTAAATGCTCTGAAGCGCTCTGTAATTATTTTAAAGGTTTATCTTGCATTATTTGTGTTGACATCTTCAATTAAACACGAGCCTTGGTGTTCTCCACGGAGAGAACGCAAATGTGTTTACATTGTAAACTTCCTTTAGAATGTGTTGCCTGAGCTTTAAGGCGAACCGACGTTAAACTTCATCAAACAGTTTAATGTACGCTGTGCAAATGTAGCTTTCATTCAGAGGACCTACATATTTAAATGTCAACTTGCAAGATTATTGAAGATTCTAGAAACTTGGATGTCAAAGCAAATAAAACAGAAAATACAATAAATGAATAAGTAAATAATGCAACTTGAAAAGAAATGGTGCAACGGTCTCACTGATACATAACTTGGGGTTAACCTTATTCAGGACTTTTGGGGTCTTTTGGACCCCAGGCCATTTGGTTTAGGTGACAGCCAGTCAACCATCCATTATCTATACAGCTCGTAATCCTCACTAGGGTCATGGGGGGCTGGAGTCTATCCCAGCTGACTCAGGGTGAAGGCAAGGGACACCCTGGACAGGTCACCAGTCTATCACACTTAGAGACAGACAACCAAGCACACTCACATTCACACCTACGGACAATTTATAATCACCAATTAACCTCAACATTGTTTTGGACTTGTGGGAGGAAGCCGGAGAACCCAGAGAGAACCCACGCTGCACGGGGAGAACATGCAAACTCAGAAAGATCCCGGGTGTCCTCACCGGGACGCGAACCGGCGACCTTCTTGCTGCTCCACCTTGCAGCCCATGACAGGACATTGTTTTTTGGGAGGTTTTTTGAAGATTTTTTTTTTTTTTTTTAAATATAAAAAGAGGGACATTTGTCATGCATTTGGAACCAAAAATATGTCAACTTATCAGAAAATGTATTTAACATCGTTTAAAAGTCTATAATGAATACCAACAAATATTTTGCACATATGCCTTCTTGAGGTCCAGTGGACCCCGAAAGACCTTCTATGTATGGCAACATGAAAGTCCTGAATAGGGTTTATATTTATTGTTGCTCCAAAAAAAATGGGGGGAAAAAGCAGTTTAATCAATTCAATCCAATCCAATCCATAAGTCAAGCTCTTTTCAACAGTGACAAGAGGATCAAACCTCCAGCAGAACCAGGCTCAGGGACGGCAGCCGTCTACCTTGACCAGTTGGGGTAAGAATAAAGGGAATAAAGAAAAGAACAGCAGATAGAAAACAGACAAACTACACATTAGACAAGCAACAAACACAGGATAGTTGATGAGGCCAATAAGTGTAGATTGGAAATGTAGCCATAGAGCCAGAGATACCTGCAGAAAGGAAACAACACAAACTCCAAACTAGAGTAGAGAGAAGACACAAAGTTGTAGTGACAAGGAGTAGTGGTATATAAATGTATAATGGCCAGTGAAAGACAGGGAAGCAGAGAAGAAGTGCTCTGCGCATCACGGGAAGTCCCCCGGCAGCCGAGGCCTATGGCAGCATAACTAAGGGGTGTTTTAGGGTCAACTGAGCCAGCCCTAACTATAAGCTTTATCAAAAAGGAAAGTTTTAAGCCAAATCTTTAAAGCAGAGAGGGAGTCTGTCTCCCGAACCTAAAGTGGCAGCTGGTTCCACAGGAGAGGAGCTGATAGCTGAAGGCTCTGCCTCCCATTCTGCTTTAAGAAACTGTTAGAACCGCGAGTCCACCTGCAGCCTGACAGCAAAGTGCAGGAGGACAATATGATATGATACAAGTTTGTCAATAAGGGAGTTGTGAGGGTTTTAAATTTGATTCTGGATTTTACAGGGAGACGACCTTTTGAATATGTGAGCAATAAAGATCTATATGTAGACGTTAAAACATATTTGAACTTGTCTAAACCGTACACTTCTGACCAGTATAGGTAAGACTACATGTTGTTTTTGTATTATTAAAATAATATGTGATCACCTGTGCATTAAAATCTCTTTAAAAATTGATGAGTCATTACTAGTCTATACATCCGAACTGTTCATTAGTACACCAAAAAAAGAAATGTGAACATAAAAAGTCCTTCAACCTGAATGAATAGACCTATGAGTACAAGCCATGGGAGCGTTTCTGGAATTAGCAGAAAAACAGTTCAGTTCGGTTTGTTGTCATGGTAATAACAACAAATATGTGGTTCTGGTTGGTCATGGTGTGAAATAAAAGGCAACTGGAAGCGAACAGCACTTCTTTTCCATCATAGTTACAGTAAAAAAAAACAAAAAACGATGCCGCTATGGAATGGTCATAGTTAAAAGAATCACTTAGCAGCCCGCTGAGTTGAAACAGGAAACAAACTGCGGTCTCCTGGGTGAAAGTCCAATATTTTGTCCGATGCCCCATTACAATTATTACAGCCACTGGAGGGTGCTGTCATAGTGAGTGTTAATTATGGGTCGTAAAAAAAGCTGCTTTCACAAAAAAAAAAAGACCCAATCTCGACAATTCACAAGTCCTGCCTTTCCCACCGTCCTATAATGCTGAGGCCGGGCGAATTTTTTTTTTAGTCGGAAGCGCCGCGCGCTCCCGACGGTCGTCAGCAGAAAAAACGAGTAAGTAAAACACTCCATTTTGCACCTTTTTGGAAGTGGCGAGGTTGAGGCTCAAGTTGCTCAAAGCGGCTTCAGCTCATTACGGAGGGAGAGAGAGGTGATATCCAAGATGGAATTGAGTTTGTTCCCTACTCTGCCCTCTGTTACTGCCTTCAGGGTGTCCACACTAAGTCTCACAACACACCCAGCTTCTTCTTTTTTAGCACTTTACAATCCTCTGTGCTCTCACCTGCACCTCCGCCGCCACCGGTGATGCATCGTACAATGAAGGAGTCATTGCGAGATATGTGAAAATGTACTGACCCTGAGTTGAGGTATGTAAGGTGGCAGATCTACTTGCCTCGTCCTCGTGTTTCTGTTGCACCATGCTGGAACGTTCCACCCCTCCCCACTTTGCTATCAGACAAACTGAGGCCTTTTGAGGTAATCTGTTCCCCATGTTGCTATGAGCTTCTCCCCAAGCAGGTGATGGTTTTAAAGCACAATCAAAGAAACCACCATCCTCCCCCCCCTCTCTGGTCTCCCCAGGTAGGTAGGAATAAGCCCTGTGAAGTAGTTATATCGCATGCTTGCCTATCTGCGACTGTTATGCAAATATATATATAAGGGGGGGCAATAGAGTCTGTGGATTTTTTTTTTTTTCTAGGTTTAAATGTAGAGGTGGTGCAAGAAATTCTCTCCTGGCTGGCTGCTTTGAAAATGAAACCTTATCTGTCTGGAGCCTCCACACTTTCTGTCTCACCCAGGTGGCTTTGATGGATGGGGCAGAAATATTCATGTGTCACATCCTGCCACAAACAAGTTTGATTTTTTTTTTTTTTTTCCAAATTGGTAAAGATTGCAGCTATAAATGATCAAAAAATGCTGCATAGCTGAGCTTGTCAATACTAAAAGAAATCAAATTAAAAACATGATAGTCATATTAGTGCAACAACAGCGTCGTCCTGCCACGTCTTTTGAAAGCGTCTCACTTGATGACGATTCTGACAAATGGTGAGGTGACGCCACTACCGCCGAGACCTCTAGGTGGTAGCAGAGGTCTACTGACGGGGCCTCCCCTCCGTCATGTCTGCGCCTGTGGGGAGCTCTAACTCTCACCCAGTCGCTGTGAAAAGGCTCCATGACCACAGAGAGCAGCCATAGTGTTGCATAGACAAAGGGATGAAAGGAGTGAAAAAAGGTGCAGCGGCCTTTGATTGGAGCTGATATACAGTGGGGCTAAGGTGTCTCTTTCTTCCACCAATCTTTCTTCCAATCTTTACCCTCCTCCTCCTCCTCTCTCTCTGTACTGCATTCTCTTTTCACTCCACTCGCACTCTTTCATTGTTCTCACCTAGTGACCATGCAGTGTTTTAGAAAGTCATCCCTTTTTTTTTTTTTTTTAGTGCCCTTATCGAAGCGAGGAACGCCGGGCGAACTCGCGCCGAGGCCGTTTGGGGATAACGCAGCGGTGTGATGTACCGGGTGTTCTGAAGGTGTGGTCTTTTCTATCAGGATCACTTTTTTTTGTAAAAATAGACTGTTGGCTTCCTGCTGGGCAGAAACCATTAAACAAATGACTTTTTAGCCCCAAGCTGACTTTGAGAAACATTTCGGGTTACAGTGTATACAAAAGAACACAGTCACTTTGTTTTATCATTCGTCTCTCTCCCCGCTCCTCTGGGCTGCACTTGTTTCTAGGTTACCATTTCCATAGGTTGTTTAAGCTGTGTGTGCGTTTTATTCTTACTATATTAGACTGAAATGCCAGTATTGATTTGTTTTTTTTCTCCAGCATTCAGCAGCCAAAAATCATCCTCGTCCGTCTGTGTCAAATACAGCGACCCCATGTTCACATTGCAGCTGACTGAATCCTGCTAAAAGTTAAATAAGTCCACCGCCGTATTCAACACACGCAAGAAAGGCTGGTTTCATCCGCGAAAGGGCGGATTGCGAGCGGGAATAATACCCCTCCCACTTACCCCTCCAAAGGGGAGGGAGCCCTCACTTGTGTAAAGAGGAAGAGAAAACATAATATGAACACATTTTCTTCTCATACATAATGCCTCTCTTGCTTGTCAAGCCAAATTTGTGACTTGTTTCATCTTGAAAATATCACTGAATCCAAGTAATCAGGAGACTGACAGAATAAACACAACAGAATTTATTTATATAAGCGCTGCGTATTTCAAAGACTTTCCATGGCAGCAAACATTTTTTTTTTTTTGCTTCTTTTCCCCCCATCAAGAAGTTTTGTATTAGTGAAAAGCAGCATCAGCACAAACAAAACGCTGAAACTTTAATGGGTGATAAATGGCACTAGACGTAATTGGTAGACAGAAATCGCACCTTATTGCTTCCATCTTAGCTCGTTTTTAAAGGAGAGGGGGGGAAAAAGAAAAAAAAAAGGGAACCTATTAATCAGTCTCTGACACTGGAACATTTGATATTCCTCTAGTTTTTAACAGGTATAATAAGGTAAAATTTCAAGTGCTATACTGACATAATTACTAAGTTCAGTGCTTGGAGCTTAAGTTATGCACAAATCCATTTATTACATTTTTCCTTCTGAGCAGCAAATTAGCTTTGATTACATTTCAGCCTTAACTTTTCATGGCGGGAAAAGAAAAAAAACAGCGAGAATTGGACAAACCCCCCCCCTCCATCTGACTACAGCAGAAATCGTCTAATGAGTTACCTCTTGAAGCGTCTACAGCTTACATAGTCAAGCAACAATAACTCCTCTGCCTAACTTCATCACGAGCGTAATTCTTTTAGCGCGGAAGACATGCCGAACGTCTCCGTGTGTTCTCGTGCCAGCAGCATTATGTGCAAGACCAGGTAATAATTCACGCTTCGCAGGCCCCACAGCTTTTCCATTATGCTACGGGTTCAAAAAGTTCAGGGTGGCATATTGCAGTGCAAATTGCAGGCAAAAGCATGACAGAAGTGAGTGGAATCAATTACAGCTAGTATGACACACATCAAAAGAATGAAGGAAGTAAGCTACCTTGATAAAAAAAGAAGTCATGTGTCGGATGACAACTCGCATTCTTTGAAGACAAGCTCCGGGACATTCAGAACTTATTTTTTCCACTCCTTCTTCACAGCTAATCTTTCTAATAGGAGATATGTTGGTTGGTACAGTAGTCATGAGGTAATAGGAATTGGAGGCAACTTAATTAAGCGTTATATGCAGCAGTGGGGAAATAGTGTTAGACAAACCCCCTGTGCAAAATCACATATCATGGACATACAACATGATACCAGGGCGGGTGGGTGGGGGGGATTCTGCCAAGTTACTGGTGTGAGACCATGCTTCCTAGTTAGTTAAATTAGGTGCTGTCAAATATTCTTCATGTGCATATATATAAGCAGCTATGTAAAGTGGGACTGTATGCCCTCCGAATGTTGCAAATTCTCATAAGTGCATAGAACACGGCGGACATGTGGATCACGCCATCGAGAGTCCCCTATGTGCTGCTAAAGCTCAAACAAATAATTTCATGGTTAATGCAGCACATTATCTGCATGGTACAAGCGGTGTATGAGTTGAGACGTGGAAGATGTGCGGGGATGGCGGTACAACACATATAGCGAGATATTAGGTATTAATCGTGAGTGAATGTCCAATATTTTTTACATTTTTAGAAAGGTAGCTGTACTAAAAGTCCGCAGCAAACACTAAATAAAGGATGGATGTAGCGCCAGATCTCAAAAGTGAAGCCAATGTGATGCAACTTCATTGTAAAGGCTAGCTCATTAGTGTGTTTTTTAAATCTTTGTAGACTGTGTTTATTACCGAACAGCTTCACAATCATTCAGTAAATTCAACGTTTTTTGTTTTTTTTTACACACTTTGATTAAAGCGGCTAACCTTCACAATAAAAGCATCTGTGCGGTTCGCCTGTGGAAAGCTTTTATTGTGAAACACCAGCAGCAGTGTTCAGTTAGTATCAGCAGTAATTTACCACATAAGTCCGAAGTTATCAGAACGAATGTTGATCTGTGACTTTAGCGGACACATTAATTAGCTTAAATTGAATCCTCTCTGTGGGTTGAAGCTGCAACGATTAATGGGCCACAGTTTAAAACATTTGAGAAGCTGCAGTCACAGGATGTTGTTCCTAAAGTGACGGTTTAACCTGAGAACAGTCGGCGGCAGCGGCTAAAAACAGGAAGTTGCTAATGCTAGCTTCAGGTTTTCACCATCAACGTTTGCTAATGTTGATTTTCGGATGTATCTATGGATCCAAAATGGAACCAACTGTAGTTTCTGGGTGTTTTATTTAGCTTCTTCTATTCCGGTTGTTAAAATAAATCAGATGGTGTCGAAGACAGTAAAAGATGACCCCACTTGTCCCCTGATCTGCTACCTCAGTACCAATCTCCATAATACGTGTACAGTCTCAATTGCTAGCTTCAAGACTTTTGGAACAAAGGATGGTGTTGGTTTTGTAAATATTGGGCCCATTTAATAAATCTCTGCATTATTTAGAGCAGGCCTGCTTTGTGATTGACAGGTCGCTACTGTACGGCGGCGCTTAGTGTCCTCAAGTCTTCAAACAGATCCACTGATCCGCTCATAGCTAAAGAACAAGATGGCGATGGCTAAATGCCAAGTTTGAAATTTCATAACTGGAGTCCACAAACCAGTGGGGGGACGGCACCGTTTCTCGGCTCATCTTTTATATGCAGTCTGTGGTCTGCAGCCAAGCTCTGAGGCTGGATACGGGACTGGCGTTGACCGCATGACATGGAAACAATAACATCAGCGTGCTAACATGACGATGCAGACATGCTTTATAAGGTGGAGTTTATCATATTCTTAGCTTTGTCTGTGAGCACGCTAATGTCTGCCAGTTTGCAAGTAGAGCTGAAGCTGATGGAGATGTGATTGGATCTTTTGGGTGTGTTGCAGCGGTATTCAACCTTTTTTGCACCAACCACTAAAAAAAAAAAGAAGTTTTTTCTATTGAAAAGTTTCATAAATTAATAAAATGACTTGCTAAATATGTGTTTACTTTTTCTTCCGTCTCAGTATCGAGTCTCTCCCACTTTCTAAAGAAGCTCTCCTGAGATGTTTGTTTTTTTAATTTCAGCGGTGGTTGGACTGTTGGCTTCGTTTAATGGCCGAGCATGAAAACTAATAAGAGTCAAGTACGAGAAACAAGTGCAGACGGATGCGACGGGAGGACAAGCTAGTCGTTTTTCAAAATAAAACACCCTGCAGACTCCGCTGGAAATAAAAAGCGGCCCGGTACTGGTCCGTGGCCCAGTGGTTGAGGACCGCTAGTATATTGTCATTAAACAGGAAGTGGACAAGGAGACTTTGACCTGAAGATGGAATGGAATGGATGGAAATGTGAGGGAACTTGGGTAATTTAATGGCATCCATCTTAAACTTTAAAGGTATTTCAGTCTATTTCAGAGCAAAGTGGCGCCTCAATGGACCGACAACACCACCCATAGAGCTACTAAACTGATATTCCCTCATTTGCAACTAACAAAGATATGCTGGTATATAATTAAACTCCATTCTCATTTTGAAAGAAACATTCCTTCAGTGAAGAAAAGACGAACATTTTCAATTTGAAACAGCAACAAAATCTGGAGGTGGACTGTGCACAACAGGACGTTCACCCAGGACACTTGTGTGTTACGTAAGGCCGGTACACTCGGACTACAAGTTGTGTTAGCTTTAGGCATGACTTGGTTAGGTATGATTTGGGTTCAAATACGACCGTTTGCAACATATTTGAAGCTTCTCCTTTGTTTTCCAGCCCACCAAGGTTAAATTAGATCCCTTAAAATTGTAATTAAAATACAGTTTAGCCATATACGAATGTAACTTTGAGGACACATGGCTGCCAATTCATGATCTAAAACCTTCCATAGTCGTTCTGTTGGGTTAAAATGTGCAAAGGTCACAACTGATTGACTCACATTAGTTTTATACTCATTAAATGAATCCTTCTCGCTCTGTATGGAAACATCTGCATTCATTATGTTTCCATGACTACAGAGGGTTTTTTTTTATGCCTACATCTTATATTATTCCAAATTAAAATCACATCAAATTAAGACTGTAACAAGAGATAATAACGCTCCTTATATTGTCATTTTTCTTGAAATCATGGTGCAGGTTTGAGTCTGCTGTGCAAATCTACCTGCTATATCCCGAGAATCAGTCGAGTCAATAAGAGATATCCGCGAACAAGACTTGTGCACGGTTGTTGCCATATTGCTCATTTTGTTGTAAGCACCGTCCAGCTGGCAAAGGAGAAGAGTGCATTTAGCTCTAAATAAAAAAAAAAAGAGGAGAAAACAAAACTGGCCGAGCTGCTGCTGCTGTCAAACCAGCAGAAACTGTGGTAACTTTACTCACAAACAAAACCTACTTTGCAACAAATGCGTGTCAATACCAGCTAAGACACCTTTGTTTGGTTTGAACTGGTATCACTTTTTGGGGGAGTCTTGCCAGCAGATGCCCATTTTTGGAATAAGAATAAGAAAAACGACTGAAGCTACAAACCTTTAAAGTATTTTTTTTTCTCTTCTTGTTCCTTAAACACAGACACAAAACTATAATATTCCAATTTTTATTTCTATTTCATGGCTAATATGTCGTGTTTTCCATTAGCACAGAAGTGAAAATCCCAATTTAAACACCACCAGTCAAATGAACTTTATAAAAAGAAAAGAAAGATTCATTACACTACTCTGCCACAACCTGCTGTTAAAGTGAAAGCTGTGCCTCTGTTGCTTCGTTTAGCCTCAGTTTTAGTGGGTAAAATTGAGAACAAGCTTCTAAAGAACTGCAAAGAATCAAGCTCTTTTGAATATTAGGTGATAATGAGAGTAAACGGGTGCTGCACGCTAATTTCAGACTGGAGCTGATTTGGGAGTGCTTTCGCTGACTTGCGAGCATCACGTCGCTTTTTAAGATGAAACAAGTCACTGTCAGGTGCGGCGGGCGCCACTGGCTCAGCATATCAGAG
Source organism: Stegastes partitus (assembly GCF_000690725.1). Lineage (NCBI taxonomy): Eukaryota > Metazoa > Chordata > Actinopteri > Pomacentridae > Stegastes > Stegastes partitus. The sequence goes on along the minus strand of NW_007577879.1, from coordinate 417,094 downwards.
CTCCACCTATTGCCCAATGGGAGTTGAATGCCCCAGAAAGATAAGTAAAGATTGAAACTTCAGTCTTTTTCAGAAACCTACGACTAACGTTACAGATGTTACAGACATGCAAGGGGCTTGTTCGTGTTAGAGGGAACGTATAGTACGGCAACGAGACCGACAAATGCAGGAATATCACCCATGTTGTAAGATGCTAAACAGCGTGCAGGTGCTGCAACACCACTTGACTTTTGGTACCGTCTGAAACATGGCGGTAATATGACTTCTCCCTCTCCGAGGATGCTTAATGATAGTAACCGTGTCACCTCTGTCTACGGCGCTCTTGCAAATGATCAGTTCACCCCACTGCCTAATGATGTGATTGAATACAGAAGTCATGTGCAAGCACATATCAAAGTCATAGCAATAGCCAGATAACGAGGATAGAAGGATGAAAAACAACGGTCCTATTAACATCACCTCATCAGGGTGAGCGCGAGGCTGATGAGAAGAAACACAAACAGGACTCATTCTGGTCTAATATGGCTTCTAATGTTTAAAATAATAAAAAGCAGTCGGCACAAAGTGGAGTGCTTTGACATTTCATGCACCGCTCCGAATGACTTTGAACGGAAAAAAAAGGAGTGAATGACGACTGATTTTGTCTTTGCAGCTCTGTGTTGACACATTCAGATCCATCAGGCCGGCAAAGAAGCACGAGTGTCCTTGCGTGTGTGCAAAGCATTCAGACAGAGGGGAGAGAGGTGTGTTTTTCTCTTTGCACACCTGGATGTTCCTGGCTGACTGTTATGAGGTAACACCAACACCTGCCGGTCCGCTTTGTTCACTGCATTCCTCCAGTCGGTGGAAAAAACAGCTCGCGTCGCTAGAAAACAATACAGTAAATTGCTTAGCAACTGACTCGCATTTTTAGAACGTCTATATAGCCACAAAAGTGTGGGTGTCGGATGGGTCACACAAAAAAAAAGTGAGAATAATTAGACTTGCTGAAGTACAGTAAGACATTTTATGGGAACGAAGAAATAAAAAGTGCTGGAGGGGGCAGCAAGTGTTTGCATGAAGTTGTGTGCGAAATACGGGGATGTCATCAGATAGTAGTGAA
>NW_007577879.1:404505-414865 GCF_000690725.1 Stegastes partitus | reverse complement strand
CTCTGATACATGCGGCGCTAAACTTACACAAAACACTGAAATCACTTTCATCCCACCAGCCCCTGTTCTTTTAATACTGAGCTTCCAGTTATGTATTAATGCTCGCCTCGTTTTGGCATTTTGTTTACACACGCACTTTTGGGCAATGTGATTATTTACTGAATGGCGGCACATCCAAGTCAAAGTAAGGGCTGCTGTGGATTAATTCCATGGCTCCAACCCTTGCCTTTAAAGTTTAAAGTTAATTGAGTATTTGGTGACTGCGGTGTTAATAAAAAATTAAGTTATGCATTAAATTCAGTATTAAATGTAACACACATAGGAGGGGACGGCGTTTAATAAAGCTGTCGGTGCAGGAAAAGCGGACCTGTAGCCTCTGATCGCAAGAACAAATTAGGTGTAGACTCATTTTTAAAAAGTGTGTAGCTGCGTTTAGGCTAAAATGACAAAATTACTGTCCTGTCTTAACTATATTTGCTGCTATATAGTTTGGAATACTTCTGATGCTTCCCTTACAGCTAACTACCCGTCACCCATCATGTTTCTCCGCTCTAACGCGCATCTTTACGGCAAAGCAAAAGCACACTCTGTTCTCCTATATTGTAGTTACTGAATAAAACGAGTACGATTCCGCATTTGAAATATTTTGTTGTGTAAGTGTCCTGGATGTTTTAGAAAACAGTGGGCTTGGATCCAAATTACCCACTGGGCATGGAGCGACAAAACAAGCTGTGCTCTAGAGAGAGCTTGTAATAGATTACAGTGATTCCCCTTGGACATGCTGTTGAGCAGGTGGCGCCTTAGCTGGTGCCACACACGGCAATGAATTTACCATTTCCTGCCCCGCCATCTGACTATAAATCATACAGTCTGAAAACACATTTTTAATAACCAGAGAGGCAATTAAATAAATTCAAATGGGACTCGGAGACAACTATCTATGCAGGTTATTTTTCTCATTAACCCAACACATGCACACACACACACACACACAAACATGCATGAACAAACCAAGATACATGATGAATGCTTACTATTTTATTTTATGTCTGTTCTTGCATTAAAAAAACATAGTGAGTAAAAGTAGTAATTAGCAGAAGTAAATGTTAAAGAAGAAATGTACAACAGTGTTTTGATGGTTTGAATATTGTTCGTATCTCTAATAAAGAAAAAGGCGCATTTCGTGGATGTTTCTGTGGACTGTAGGGGGCGCTGGTTCACATCGACGGTGATGACAAAAATGCGTCATTACAGTCGAAGCCAACGACGACAAATCAAACCAAACATGTCGCAATTTCAGTCAACATATTTACTAAGTCTCGTGAAATCGGAAACATCTCTAGTTACCTTTAGTTGTCGAAGCATTTTTATGTCTGCAATTTTAAACAGCTAAAATATATATATTTTTAAAAAAGCTAAAAATCAGTGGAACATCTCAGATATAAACACATTTAACAGGGATTTGATAAATGCATGTAGCAGATGCTACTGTGCATCAGTAACTGTTAAAAAAATAAAAAAAAATCTCCCCAAATGGATGCAGCACATAAAGTTTTCCTCCCAATAGCCCATCTGATAAAAATCACTTATTTCTTCTGGCCCGCTGAAAAAAAAAAAAAAAAAAAAAAGTGCCCACAGCCAGAACCACCTGTCCATGACTGGCTGCTTTCCTCTTTCTGTAAAGTCACACCCTCACAGGTGGCTAATCAGCTCAGACGGTCAACTGTAATGGTCACATTTTCCCCAGATTCTCCGACAGCGAGCATGAAAGCCATTACCTCTGGGACCTACGCCGAATTAGATAAATCCGATATTACCTACTTGGTACTTCTTGAAGGATAAAGGACGGGGAAAAAAAAAGAAATTTGGAAACTATTTCAAATAATAACGAAGGAAGACGCTGTCAGTGCATCAATCTTAAATGTTTGAAACAAATAAATGCGCCTCATGCATTCAGCAAATACGATCAGTCAGCGGTAATTAATCAGCACGTAGACGTCGATGCTTTCAATTACTGTAGTTGCCAGTCTTGTGTTTGTTGAAGGGGGGGAAAAAAAACGGATTAAAAACGTCAGTTATTATGGCAATCTTTACTTTCGTTGTGGATTTTTTCTTTCTATCAGGAGACCTCGCTTGCACAAACACTGGTGCTTCAGTCCAAGGATGTACTTTGCTTCCTTGGATGGTATCCATCATAATTAGTTCCTCAACAGAGCTGGTGCATCCTGGGGCTTAATGGGGAACAATCAATGCCAACACAAACAGTGTGTCTCTTTCTCTTCGTGCCCCCGCTACAGCTGTCTGTTAGCTCGGATTATCGAATCATCTCGAACTTCGCCCGTTACGTCTTTAGCGCTGCTCTGGATACGCTTGCGAAAGTATTTAGCAGTTTACAGGTTTGCTCTGTTGTAGCCACACTACGTACATGCTTATTTAGTGACACACACACACACACACACATATATATTAGGTGTCAGAGTGAAAGATGAAAAACACTATTGCTTTCTCTGTCTCTCAACCTGCTGTCAGGGGTTAGACATATAATTGTGTTTATGGCGGAGCACATCTACACAGAAATATTCCACCTACACATAGTTTGAAAATCTCATTTATTTTCTACGGCCATCTGCAACTACTCCACAATGAACCTTGTGAACCGAATGAATCATTCTGTATTTGCAGGCATATAACTTTTCCTCTGTAATGCAAAAGTCTTTCAAATTGAAAATGTTTTAGTTACGAGCACCTTGTCACTGTTTAATGCCGCACGCACAATCCTACCGGGTGAATTAAAGCACTGAGAATAAGCTTTGGCATAATGCTTTGATTGTGAGAAAGATATTAATGCAGAGTTTTGAAGTGATCGAGAGAGAAATCTTCTATTTGTAATGGTTTGGACTAATAAAAAAATAGTTATCTATTCAAGCCCATAGTGAAGTTTCTGCAAAGTCTGTGTCAGCTCTCTCTAAAATAAAGTAGTTGCAGACCATATAGAAAACCTCAAATTACTGGAAAATGACTTGAACAGCTTGTGTGGCATAATCCAATTGTGTTGTAGTAAAAAAAATCAATCCATGGTGGGCCTAAAAGGCACGTAATTAATGGCGCTGAACATGTTTTCATGAATGTTACCGCGACATTATGGAAGCGGCTCTTGTTTTTTAGTGCATTAGAACGGCTGTAAAAAACCGGCAACACAGCGTTGTAATTGTTCTCCTCAACGATTTAGGGAAGAGAGAAAATAGATTGGCCCCTATTGTTTCAGATATAAAACTTGGAGGCATGTTGCAACTAATAAGTGTGTTTCAGCAGTTCCAAAACAAGTGTCTGGCACCAGCGGCGGACATTAGGTGAAAGTTAAAAAAAAAAAGCCCTTCTGACCAGCTTGGACGTAAATTGCAATCACAGCGGAACGTGGAGGCCGACGTTCGGTTTGATTAACGACCCAGTTCGCGTATCTCAAATCACTTTGGGTCGTAGATAGGCATCGTGGCAAAAGCGGAATCTACCGATCAAAATGCTAATTCCGCTGTTGGCGTACATCACGGTTTGCTCCTTTGGCACGCTAAACTTGATAAAGCTTTGCCCAAGTCAAGATTGTTGTCGGACTTACAATTTGTCCTTTCGGTGTCTCTCACGTTTAAGAAAATGGGTTGTGGGGTAATCACTGAAAATCTGAAAGAGACAAAAAACTCAGAGCATCAGATAAAAGTTTTGACTCTTTGCAGATAGTGTATCGATAAAAAAATAAAATACCAGCAACAAAAGTGCAATGAGAACAGATTTAGTGGAAAAACCACCAAATGCATGGAGGTATCTAAACTGCCCATTAAAATATCAGGTCTGCGTGAATCAAAGGGAGACTGTGACTGAGGACATGATATGAGCTTAAATGTAGATATTTCCATCATTTAAATTTTTTTTTTTTTGCACTTCTTCCCACTGTTTTAGGTTTGACTGGTGGCCTTTTAATCATATAATTCCGTTGCACCCTCCTGTTTTGCAGTGGTTTCATGCCACCGTTTGTCGTGATGAACCCAGCCAAGTCTCTCACTTACGAAACCCCTAAAAGCTCGTTTGTGAGTCACAAAGTTACATATTCAGAATTGTTTCCATGAAAATAGTTCCTCGCCATGTCAAAATGGCTGTGATGTACCTCTACACATAGATATGTATCATAAAGGCTAGATGTCTAAAGGCGGCGTTTCGACCGGGATCACCCTTCGGCCATCTTGATTCGGGGCAGCTCTCTGGCGGAACCGGTGGTACGTGAAGGAAGGTGGGTGATCTGCGCAAACGTAAATACTCTTATCTCGCTCGTTTGGCTTCTTACAAACGTTATTAACGTGGCTACAATTCAAATTACAAAAATACAAATAAAATACAAAATAATTAAAACACAAATTGTTGCTGGCCGTGAGAGTGTAACATAATTATCCATTGGTGCAGTGTTATAGCTACACCTCTGACGTTTATAACAAACCAAACCGTTTGAATATCGGTAGAAAATTGAGCAAGTTATGGTTATTTAAAAAGCACACGCACCACTACAACACAATGTTACGGGTGAGCAAGTGCACCGTACCAAGATGGCCGCCAGTGTGACCGTGTGATTCTATTGGCCAACACCGACGAGACATCTAGCCTTTATTATACATATCTGGGTGGTAGAGCTCCAAGTCATATCCCACAACCACCATTTCTATTTACATACAGTCATAGTTTCCGTAACTATGACAACCTGTTGCCAAATTAGAACTCTTTACCTTTACCAACTAAAAAGTGATGATTTACATTATCAAGGATTTCTAGGTCCTCATTATGTGACTGTTTAAATAGATTTATGTCGCCACAACATGAGTAATAACAGTCCATACACACATGTACAGATATAGTGTGTGTAAATAGTTTCAATTTGTTTTTCGGGTGAGCGAGTGCATCGTACCAAGATGGCCGCCAGTGTGCAGTCCATTGGCTGCCAGTGTGGACGAGACATCTAGCCTTTATTATACATATCTACGCCTCTACACCGTTTCTTTCTCTAGAATGTGCAGCTCTATGAAGTTTCTCCATGCGTTCCACCAAACTACTCTGTGATGCACAATGGCAAGGTGCAATTGCAGTAATTCAGCCGCACATGTTCGCACCGGACGAAAAGTAATCATACAGTAAGATGCACCCTGTAATCTGACTGAGCCGACTCCGAGGGGTTGTTACATATGAAAAACCCCAAAAGCAGTTTCAGGCTTGAAATGGTCAGCCATGGCAACGACTGCTCATTTTTCCCTCACCATGTGTCGACTCGCATATAAAAAAAAAATCACCATATGGACATGTTAACGAGGTTAAACGCTTAATTTTCACCCAAGCGGGTCTTGAATTTGTACCGCTTAGAAACAGGTATTTGTTAAACTGGTTTTAGAGCCACAGAGTTCACAGAGGGAGAAGGTTTGGGAAGATGAGAAGGTCAACAGAACACAAAACTTTGCCTCTCAGTTTCTACCAACAGTTGGTTGTTTCAACTATGATGACAGATATTTCTTAACCTTATGTCGTCATTTTAACAAGACACCACAACACTTCCCTAATTTTACCCAAGCTGTCTTTGTGCTTTAACTTAAACCCTAACCTACACCCCGAGTTAGCTTGAAGTTCGTCTACGAAACAAGACAGACGAACTTCAAGCTAACTCGGCGTACATGCATGAATACAGGACTGCTACGATTTTCACCGAAACCTGGCCAAGCAGCAACTACAGCAACAGTTCTCTGCATATTGACGGCTTTGGGACACCAGTAAGGCTCGACCGTGACAGTCCGGGAATTCCGAGGAAGTCAACATCCACCCTAAAGCAATGGCAGCTGCAGCTTCAGATCACATCATGGCTGTGATTAAGAGATTAGAACTCATGTCCTCTGACTCCAAAATTCGTCCTTGGACATTTTATATATATATAGTTTCATTTTCTATTGTGTTTATTTGTTCGATGTCTTTATATTAAATACTCAGTGAGCTTTTGTATTGCCCCTTGGGGATAAATAAATTTATTTGAATTGAATTGAATTGAATTAACCACAGTGGTGTAATTGGATGGGTACGTTTGCAATGGAGTTAACTATTTTGGAAGACACTAACACATTACATCACCCTGCTAATATGGCATCAGATCAGAGAATGCTTATACAGTAAGTGAAGGCAGCTGCAAACACTGTGATTTTTTTTGTTTCATAAGCAAAGACCGCGCGATCAAATGAAATGCAAATGAATTGTTTATTGAAGATGAAACGTACCAGTGGCATTTGTCAGGGGGAAATGGTGCAGTAGAATGATGGCTGTGGTGCGGGGAAGACATCGGAATGGATTTATCATGGCTTCCATGCTCGCAGATCCCCAGGGGGATGCTAAGAGAGATGACAGAGGAGAAGGAAAAGATAAGAGGGAGTGCGAGCTGCAGAAAGGAAAATGAGAACAAACAGGTGTGCAGGACGGGAAGGCATGTACGAGAGGAGTGTTTGAGGTGTGGTCACGCTCCTGGACCTCGGCATAAATTATCTCTAATCAGTTTGAGGTTTTGTGTTTTGGTTCGGGTTCCTTGTTTTGGATGTTTAACTGTGACTTGTACTGAGGCTGGATGTGTGAAGTGGGATTTGTGACACCACATAGAAGCCATCCTGGTCCATTATGCAATGTGTCCACTGGGGCGCCGGATCACGTCGCTTCCCAAAATCGCCCGCTTCAGAGGCGTGCTGAACTCTGAAGACCTCAGCTTCTTCTTCTTCTATCCTGCCTGCACCTGATTGGACAATCACATTGACTCGTTAGCTCCGGGATTTCAAACCAGACCAACATGGTGGCTCAGCCGCAAACTTTTGTTACAAAAACCGTTCAGCGAAACGTATTTCTGAAAACATTTGAGGCGAGAAAACGGCTACGCAGTTGATGAATCTGTCCTTTTCTTAGTTCAACAACGGCGAGTTTAGCTACTTAGGTTTCTTCTTTTCAGACAATAGAATTTAGGAGATGGATTCTTTACCTGACATGTTTCGACTGGAACTTGACACGTCACGGCAATCAGCTGACGCCTCTGAGGAAGACTGAAGTTCCAGTCGAAACATGTCAGGTAAAGAATCCATCTCCTAAATTCTATTGTCTGAGAAGAAGAAACCTAAGTACTAATTCAGAGTAGACAAAAGGAACTTGCTAGACATAGCTAGTTTAGCTGTTTCGCAAAAGTTTCGTGAGGCGTTGGACCTCCGCTCCCCAAGCCTCATTTGCATAAAGTAGACCTGACTTGTACTTTATGCAAATGAGCTGCAGGTGGCTCGTGGGCAACGCTACGCCTCGTCCGCTCTGGAACAGGACGCAATGAATGGGAAGCGGGATTTTGCCGGATCCAGTGGACACATAGCATTAAGCAACTTATACAAGGGTGATGTGGAAGCTTCTTTGATTTTGGAGACATCTGAAAAAATATTTGCATATTCCTAGATTTTCAGTGAAGGAGGAAGATGTTTTTAAGACTTTGTAGGTAGGTTTCTCTTTTTAGGTAAAATCATATGTGACATAAATGTATATATTGTTAGTATCAGTCTATTAATTCCATCATTTTTGCAAATTTTGTTGTTTTACTGTGGTTCTTGCCCATTGTTCATTGCACAAATCAGTTAAAAAGTAAATAAAAGACAACATAAAAGCTAATGCTACAGCCTCTATCCGCTCTACTGGCATGTAACCGTAACGTTTATTTATTTATTTTACCATATGTAATCCATTTTGTCTCCACTAAATCCCGCGGGACTCGCAAAGATTTTTCTGAAGCTTTTGGCACGGCGCCACGCTATTCCGCGGGAGGTCCCCGCAATCGACAGGCGTGACCTTTTCATTAATTGCCTTATATTTCATTTCTTTGGTGTTAATGAGCTACAGAAGCACGAGACAACTCTTTGCACCAGTGTCAGATAAAGCAACATCAGCCTTTCGCGTAGTCGGAGGTCAAAGGTTTTAAAACTCCCCAAGGTAGCAGCGCCGAGTCCCTGTTTCATTAAATCTCGTATAAGCGAACATCTGTTGAACAACATTGGAAAATTAGATGTTATTTTAATCATTAAAAACGGCAACTATAAGCAATCTGGTGGATCATATGTTGTTTCTACAGTAACCGGAGCGATGGGATTGCAGCGTTTCAGCATATGTCCGATGAATAAGCAGTTATTTCTGTTTCTATATGTTGAGGACAAACACAAAACATGTCGAATTAAGACTTTATTCGTCACTGGCACTATCAAATTGAGCTGCAGTGAGATTAATTCTCGACAGACGAGCTCTACAATTCGCGTCCCCCCTTCGTAGGGTCCAAGTCAGGTTTTTTAGTGCCAAAGATGCTCCAACCAACATATTTCCTCCACTTGAACACACTGCAGCCCCAGAGTTCAGTGTCAGCTTCATTAAAATGCAGGGCTACTCACACACCTTCTGTAGGCACAAATTAACATGAATGATTTCACTCTGTTATCGCTGTTGGAGACTCTGCATTGAGAGCGGGTGGGCCGACGATCTTACATGGCGGCGGATCTTAATTCAGCATATACTTTTCGGAGAAATCGTGCAGACAATAAATAAGGAGCGTGACGGGCTGCGAGACGGGATGACGCTCTTTGGATTGGAGACGTTTGCTATTTTGGAAACAAAATACAGCGCGGTGGACAAAGAACAGCCTGAAAGAGACAAAGACAAAAAGCTTGTGTAATTTTGTTCCATCTAATCTTCTAGCCAGTCTGCTGCCCCCCCTCCTCTCTCTTAGCTCTACACGACTCTGATTCTAACAGACTAAATGAGACTGCTTATTCCCAGGCCTGAGTGGACATGCATTGTAACTGATCCTGCTCTCAAAGAGGAAAAGCTGTGCATGTTTAAGCATATTTTCATATTAATGCTCCTTTATTATGCAACAAAAAAAAAAGGAAATCTGTGTCTTTAGAAAGTTAAAGTCATGCCTATGTGTGCTTTTCTTTAATCAATGAAATGATTAAACCCGAACACACACCAGTGCATCCTCAACAAAAGTCTTTTTAAGCGACAACACATGGCAACCCTTCTGCCACAAGCTGTTAGTCTTCTCATATGTGCAACGGAGCTTCGCTTTAACCAATGTTTGTGCAGCGTCATTTAGAAAGAACCACTGGTGTTTCTCTATAGTTAGCTTGAGATCAAAGCCGCCGCCCGCGCAGATGACCACGATTTCTAAGTCATGTTTTATTAATCAAAGCTTCTTTTTTTTTTAAACCGTCCATTGGACTAGCCTCTAGACAGACAGCCAACCAAGGACACGGCCTCTCTTTCAGGGCGGCTAATTTGTCTTTGGAGAACCTCATTTGCATTGCAATTACCTGAGAAGAACCTATAAGTGGATCTGGTGCCTCTGACAATTGAGATGGAGTGGGCATTTCTGCTCTTTGCCATGAAATGAAAGAAAAATCAATTCATAGGGGGGAGCGGAGTGAGAAATGTTTTTCCCATGTAGTGTAATTAACTAACACACAATCTTACTAGAAGGAAGTCTGGTATATCTTCCATAGGAACCACTTTGTATGGTAATATGTCTGACCATTTCTGCAATTCCCACAATCTTATTATTTTAAGCCTGCAAAGTTTGTGTGTATCCAAGTCCACAGTCGCAACTATCAAGACGAACACAAAGAGCCCAGCTGGTATCCGGCTCATAGTTTGATATGTTTACTTCACACAAAGGGAAATAACATCATTTGCTGTAGCTTATTTTTAAAAAATCTAGGCTAGTAATGTATGTGCATGCAGAGAAAGGCCCCCTAATGCTGTAGGGGAGCTTGTTTTTCAGTCTTTAATCCGCAAAGGCTCGGGTCCCTTCTGTCACTCATTTCTAACACTATTAACTCTGGTCGCGAGTGACCGAGCAATTATACGATACAGATGAGGCCGTGCGCGTTACATTCATACACAGTATTAATAATACAAACTCAGAAACATCTGTTTTTGTGATTCGTGAAGTCTAACAATTATTTATAGATGTCAAAAATCCAAGTCCAAGCAGATGTGGTTCGTGTTTCTACTCTAATGCTGTCTGAACAGTTCTGTCACTTCTCATGCTCTGGATCAGCTTTTAAATGATTTGATTTGTGGTAGGTACAAAAGTGAATCCGCACAGCTCTATTTGCTGCATTGTTGTCGGCAAAACCCTCCGATATCAAACACAATTGTGTTTCAAAGTAAACCTGCAGCTGGACCGCTGTGTGACAATAATCTGGTACAGCTTTGTGTTATTATAGGCATCGTAACAGGGAAACAACTGGACTGCTGTGAAGAAAAACGTTTGGAAATTATAATA
>NW_007577879.1:375227-402900 GCF_000690725.1 Stegastes partitus | reverse complement strand
AGATACTAAAATGTGGCTCTACCAGCAGCATACATTCCCAGACATTGTGGCATTTGATAAGTGTCAAACAGTGTTGGTATACAGTTTCTATCCATATTTGTTTTTGCCATAGTTTTACTGCAGAATGGACTTATCCAGCCTGACTAACCTGCTTCAGCTAACAGACAACACTCTGTACAATCCCAAGTTTTCCCAGTTTAAACCACAACGAAACAAAAATATCCATCCCATTGTTTCCCCTGACTCACAGTCGACTAAAAGATGGCGACAGGCGTACAGCGTCCAGCATTAAGATAAGTAAACACATGGCAGGAAGTCGTGTATCCTTTCGAAAGGACACAAATGAAACTCAACAGGATAAAGAAATAATAAAAAATCACAGAAGACATTCATTGTTCATGATGCAAATATCATTTCCATTAAGGAATTCTGTGTCCCACTGCTTCCTCTCATCTCACAGTGTGTCATTCTCTGGCTGACCTTTTTAAGCGGACCTCCACTAAAACGAAATCTAAATTTGCAGCCGTTATAATAAAACCTATTCAATAAAAGATCGCTCGGGCAGAAATTAAGCAAAGTCGGCATTTTTATTCGGCGAACTTCTTGCTGAGTTCTGGACATAGATCTGGTGGTACATCAGCTGACTTTGCATTTTGCTATAAACAATTGAGCAACCTATTTAATCCGCCACATGCCTTTCTCCCTCCATTTTTTTTTATGGATCCATGTTGGATGGCTGCATCTCTCTCTGCTAACACTTTTGCTGGCCTTTAAAAAAAAAAAAAAGAGGCTAAAAAAATACATTTTACTCTCTTTAAATGTTCCCCATCAAGACATAAGTGGACTTGCTAAGCCCTCTTGAATAAATCCATTCAGCACTTTAACGGGTCCACACATTTAGCGTGAAAGTCATTGCACAGAGTGTACAACAAAAAGTGGACCCTGTCTTTGTGCGGCGTATTTTCCATTATTTTTCCCCCCATTAAATTATTATTGCTTTTTAAAAAAAAATGCATTAGCTTGAGGTGGAAAAAAGACATTTGAGGGAAAAAAAAACACACTGATGGAATCTTGAATGTCTATCACTTCCCCTGCTGATGCTCGACCCTCTTTAACTGCTGTCATGTATTTGCTGACGGTGGTTACAGAGTGCATGCAACAAGAGGGAGGAAGGGGGGGAAGAAAAGAACAGCTGACATGATATGATGGCATGTGGAACGATGGCGAGGATGAGCACGGGGAGGTAGATAATAAAATCAGAGCACGGTTTTGAAAGAAAGGTAGAAAAGCGTGAAAGGTGCTGAACCTTACAAGTGACAAGGACACAGCGTCGCACTTCTTATGCAAAAAAATCCAGCTAATAAGTAGTCGCTCGGCGCTAACGAATGTGCCGCTGTCCTCCGGGGACTTCACACAGCTGTTTCCACCTGCAGAGCGCTTTCTCCCTTAGCTTGGCTTTGTCTACTTCCTTTTGAACAAAAAAAAAAAACATCCTTATGGCTATAATTAGCTCTGTCACTCTGTCGCTCATGAACACTGAGCACGCTGCCATTCATTTCCACACACTTAACAAGACACACCTCGTCACCCGAGCGCTTGTTTTCAAGCTTTGTACCCCTCGTCGTTGTTCTTTTTCATTTCTAACCCTCTCCTCTTTGGGTTCTGTAATATTTTATACGTTTTTTCTGTATTTTTTTTCCTCCCAAATCTTCTTGCTTCAGATGATAAAAAGACTTCGAATTAGCGTCGCGAGAACTAATGGCAGTAATCACCAAAGCACTGACCTGTTCCATATTGAGAGGGTCACTTGGCTTCGGAGCTGCCAGATGGGCTTCTGCAAGAACAGCTAGGTGTTATTCATGCAAAGAAAAGTTGGTGAAAGTTAGTGTGTGAGTGCACGAGCTGCAGACAGATGGACTTACATGTATTTTTTTTTTTAAACGCCGTGAATGTGGTGCAACTAATATGACAAATGAGACACTACCCGTCTAGTAGATTTGTGTCACAAATATTTCCATGCAGATTTTTCCAACTAAAATACCCCTAAGGCTCTGGAAATGATTTCCTCCAGCCATCCAAGCTCTGCTATGTGGTGATGCTGCTCTGATCCATTAATAGGAGAGAATCAAAATATAGATGGAAATGTAGAATCTCGTTTATTAAGCTGTCATAATCAAAAAAATAAGAGCGCACGTGTAAATCTAGCTCTATTCTGGTATCATGTCTACCCTATTAGCTTGTTACCTACAACTCCCTGACAGATGAGTTCATGCTTTTACATTAAAACGTTTTCTTTTCTGTTTTTAGCTAATCTGCCCGGCTGTGTGATTGTGACGTCGAGGTGCACGGCAGCCAATAAAAATAGGGAGTATCAGCTTCAAAACAGCATCAGTGCGTGGTGCACACTCTTAGAAAGTTGATTTAAGCACTTTGCAGCTTGGTGGCTTTTGAAACAACCAATTAGACAGCTCGGAAAACAAGACGCCGCCACGCTAATTGCGGCAAAAACAAAGAAACCAACGCGGTCTTTGTCGAACATCGTGCGACCTCCTCGCTAAGTTTACTCCAGAGTTGTACAAATGACAAACTACCTCCCAGTTTCCTTTTCGTGGATTTTATACCTTGCGTGTAGGCTACATGTGTTAGAACAGCTCCAGGAAAACATTTACGATGGCAGCAAGGTGAGTCAACACCGCCGCTGAGACAATCATTTATTTGGCCGCCCGGCTCCTTTCTTTGAGGGAGGTTTAAATGTTGAACACAGATTTGTTCTGGATGCTCCGGTTTCCTCACAGTTCAAGGACACGCGAGTTAAAAGCAATCCAGTGACTAATTTCGCTACAAGAATTTGCCTGTCGACACGTGTTAGGCCTGTGACGGACCGGTGACCTGTCACCAGGGTGCACCCTTGTCTCTCACCCAACCAGCTCCCTGCAAGCCCGAACAGGATAAACAGTTTAGAGTAAGGATGGATGGATGGATGTGTTTGCGTGACCTCCTGAGACAACACAATAAGGGATGTGTCACAGCTTGAACTGCACTGTGTGTGTTCCTATAAAAAAAGGACATAGTACTGTATGTGCTTACTTAATTAAAAGATGCAACGTAACGATTATTATTCAACAGCTTGTGAATATAACAAGCCTTCTATCCGTTATGGGGGAAGTTGCTCATAAAGATCCACTGTAATCTTTGTGATTTCTTTCTCTCACAGCTCATAAAGTAAAATTGATTCACTTAAGTAAATGAGGCTAAATTGTCTGCGCATCAGCACACACGCAAAGTAACTTTGACGGCATTATTCAAATGCCCTTGAAATAACGTTGACGTTTTATGTCTTGAATTTTTGGAGTAAAATGATTTATTTAGGTATTGGATGATCTGTGGGTATATTTCACAGAGTTAAGCCGCCGATTTAGCCCTGCACTTATATCGTCAGAGTCATGATGGATGGATTATAACGCAAAGAATCAAACCAAAATGAGGAGCAAAGGTGGTGCGAAACTCCTGAATACAAGTCTGAAGGTAAATGTTTTCTATTAAATGCTCTGAGACTAATATTTTCTTCCATTTCTATCTTTTATCTTGTAAAAATATCCTGTTTTAGTGTCTAGAATCCTCCCCATGACTGAAATATGAACCTTTTTTCCATGTTCGCCCACTTTCCCAAGCTTTCATTTTGACAATACGCTGCTTAAGATCAAAAAAGTCAAATTTGTGACAAAGGGTTAACAGTGAATTATGCTAACAACTGACTATACATCACAGAGCTGTCACTTCACATTTAATTGAAGCAGCCGGTGCACATAGTGCGAAGGGGTAAAGGGACGGCGCCCTTGGAGTCAGGTGACACTATTCCCCCCGTACGCCATGTGTCATGCACTCCCTGTCAACTCCCTGGTTCCTCGGCGGATACGTGAGCGAGGGAATCAGCCCATTACCTAAAACTGCTCAGAGAGATGTGTGACTTGGACTCTGCGAGGCCCTGCGGAGATTTTGAGCCGAGGCGCTGGAACAAGCTTTGAGGTAGGAATCCTGGTGATTGGATTCTTGCAGGTGACATGGCAACGCTAAACCATCTGAAATCATTATTTTTCTATTATTTTCCCCACCGCACCTGCAAAAACGTTCGAGTAAATGTGACGCATTTGTCATAATGCATTTCGTCTGGGTTGCCAAAGCAACTGCATCCCTGCGACACCGGTGTTCCTGTGGGCGCTGGTCAATTTAGTGATATGGGGGCATTAGGACAACCCAGGAACAGGAAGTCCTTTGCGTCGTTTTGCTGTCTGTAGATGATATTGACATGGATATGGACTTTACTAATGGATGACGTTTGCGTTTTTCGGCGAGGTCTTCTTCATGTAGTATCTTTATTTGCACCCACATAGGCAGGTCTGGTTGTGACGAATCTGCGAATGGAACATCTGGAGCGTAAATACAGCAAACATCGAAAGCGAAACTGGAACACCGATGCTGTCGGCCATGTTGTTTTGTTGTTGTTGCTAGTGTAGCGGAGTTAATGATTCCATCACTTCCCATAACACACAATTATTCATAATGTATTAATTTCCCCACGGGGACTGGATGTAACGTTGGTGCCCTCTGCTGGGCCCCTGCGAACTTGAGTGGTACGCCCCGTGTTACCAATCTGCTGTGTCCCGTCTCGGTGGTAGATAAATCGATAATAAGCTCGGTGTGAAATGGTGAATAAGTTTGTTTTAGTGGTAAATTTCGGGCTTGTACAGGTGAAATGCTTCTGCGACAATACTGGCTTGTTTATAGAAAATAGCACACCACGTTACCGCTAACTGCTAGCTTGATTGTAATTATCAGTCATCCCGTGGTGTCAATGCTAACAGTTAGCTAAATAACTTCTTCTTCGTTTTAGTAATTCCCGGAGCTTATTATTGTGGTGACGGCTGTGAAACCTGACATCAGTATCGTTTGCCAGTATCCTGTAAACCTGTGAATAAACGGCTAGTGGGAGCCAAAGAACGAGCGATCTGGATTTGGTGTATCACACAACGCAGAAGAAACTACACAACCGCTACACTAGCGAACACGTTAAGTTATTCTCGTTATACGTCACAGCGGGAGTCTCGCGAGACTGGAGCGGCCATATTTAGTAGCAGAGATCCAGTCAACCGATTCATAACTTTACAACCGGACATCAGCCGCTTTACAGTAGATATAGATCAATCCAGAGGCCCGCCAACTGATGTATTCATATTGTTAAATTAAAAAACGAGCACCGGTTCGTATCGGTGAATCTTCACACCCCTACTAACCAGACATCCAAGAACACCCTGCCATCTCCACAACCGCAAAACTACAAATGACTCTCACTGACAGGAGGCTAAGACTGTGGAGCTGTCTTAACAAAGCATGAAAGTTGACCAACAAAAGGTCAGTTTCAAGACAAAACAACAACCAAGAAAAAAAGCACATAATCAAGTGTGCGTCTAGAACATGCTGCTCCAGCGTTTTGTCATTTTCTTAACACGCCTGATAACCTAATGGTTAAACAACAAAATTGCACATTGACCATTCCGGTCACAGCCGGCCATGTTCCCACATTACTCGTCTATCTCCACGACTCAAATAAACTCACAAAACATATTTGCGAGGTTGATGGGATTTCGGACAAAATGACCTTTGATGTGGCCACTTTATGAGCTAAATATATAGACTGCATGGACTCTTGAAACTGGAAATGCAGGCAAAAAGAAAGGAGGTGTTGTTGGTGATGGTGAGGGCCTCGGTAACATGCACACTTGCAGAACTTGCTATGATATGTTGGGTAACACATTGGTGCATATCACAGAGGGACTGTAAGTTTTAATTACTTAACTCAAACTTGCAATTAATGGAGCCATTGATCCTCTTTTTTTTTAATATCCAGAGCTCGCATGAAAGAAAAAAACCTGGAGGGAGAGTAGAAACCGAAGTGGAGAAATCTCAAATTAAAATACAAGCAGTGACATTTCAAAAACAGCACACAACATTTGGCAGAGTGTTGAAACAACAGAATGGATTTCCGTGTATTTTTTTTTTTTTGCATTTCATTTTTCGACGGTAAAGGACCCACCCACAGGGATGGGCAACGGAGGGGAAGAGAAACTGCTGCTGCATCCTGGAAGTGGTACAGGATGATGGACGATACGCTTAGACCTAAACATCACATTAATCCTCCGGCCCAGTGCGACTCCCCCCCAAGGACGCAGCGGCGGTTTCTCCTCCACCGCAAGCGCAGGGGCAAAAAAGACGGGTGGGTTTTGTGAAGAGGAGGACACACCAGTTAGAAAACACAGGGAGCCAGACTGGCTGGTTTTAGCTCCGGGAAATGGAGACGGGGGGAGAAAAGAAGTGGAGGGAAGAGGAGGCCAGTGGAGCGAGAAGAGCATGAGAGGAAGACATTAGAGAGAGCAGAGAGGGACGAGACGGTCGCTGGAGAGAAAACAAGGATTCACGGAGAGCGGATCGTGAGGCGACAAAGATCGGGACCAGTTTACAGACTCACCCCGTAAGACGTCATAGACCGATTTTGAATATTTAGATTTTAGCGTTGTTTTTATATCTCCAGTTGTCCTTGAAGGGGGTTAGTTTATTTAAATATTCATCCCACCTTTACTCTAAGGTGTGGTGACGCTAAATACAGACGACAACACCACTCCGTTATCCCCCAAGTCCCCAAGTTCCTGCAGTGTTCGGAAGAGCTCCTGATTTGCAAACCATGTGACGGCACATCGGCGGTACCTGCCATGTTCCATTCTAATCAGTCTGTTGTGATGCTTATTCTGTTTTCATGTAGCTTACTTCCTTTGGTCATATTTTTTTAATGTCAAGCACAGAAACATAAAATATAAATGTACCACAGCACATGTTTGTCTATTTTGTGGGTATAGTCATAAAACTGGAGTACCAAGACAGCAACAACAGTCTTGGTGCCACATTTTTTAAAACCTCAAACCTGTATTTTTTTTAAAGAACATGGCAACCTGTTGTAGTGGTTGTGCAAGGGCCCAAGGGTGCATAAAAAAAATGTGGATCCAATCAGTAAATACTTCAGTCTGGGAACCTTGCTGTATGATAGAATAAACTAAAACCTGTCGCCGTTGAGGAATCCCCACAGGACACCAACAAAGCATGCTTTGACCATACAAATGGTCCGTGTTCCCATCGGCAAAGCGAGTCGATGCACCACCTTGTTGTTTCCTCATGAGATCCGTGAGGTGGCGCACTGCTACCCGACTGCTCCCTCTGGCACCAGAATCTGAATAATATCCCGTAGCGACGACGGCTACGGCAGGATTTTTTTTTTCAGTCTTGTAGCGTGTGCATGTCTGAGATTAGAGAAAAAGTATATCTGTGGAGTTTCTCGTTATGGGTGTGATGATGCAACCCGATTTCAAAATCTGTTCGAGTTTTAAAATTCCTGTCGTGTGAGTCCAGCATAACTCATCAATGCAACAAGATATACAATATGCATGACGGAGTTATTTTGGTCCATGTGGCAGATAAAACTCACTTGGTCAATACAAAGAGACTCGACGCACTGACTCCAGAATAATTTCACAAACAGCAGACATTGGCTTCGAGTCAGAACAAGGTGATTGTCATATGTCACCGGTGAGTCCTGTCTACACGCTGCCAAGCTGTTCCTATTTGAACAACAAAAATCAAAGATCAGATGTCTATTTTTTCCCCTGCACACCAGCCCTGCCTTCTAAAAAAAATGCTCCTATACAACTAAACTGCATTCTCGGTTATGATTAAGCGAACCTTTTCTTTTGTTTCACAAAAATGTTCCTCATCAAAATACCTTAATTGTATTACTTTCAAATTCTCTGTCTCTCTGGTAACCCAGAAGATAAAAAACTTGCAATGTGCTGTTGGGAGCAGGAACCTAATCAAACCGAAGAAAACTAGACAGCGAGCGAAACTTCAACTTGAAATTAAAAATAATCATTCTGCGTACCAGTGTTACAACCACCTCAGGTGAACTTTGTGGCTCTTTTGTCTCCTTTTGCATCACACTGCTGCGTCACCAAAAGAAGAATGTGCCTTTTTAAAAATATAAATAAGAATACGAGGTGTGGCAGGAAAGTTTCAGGACTGGTGTCACAACACAAAAGATATATTTCAAGTTTTCCCCTTCGAAGTAATCCCCCTGGAGTCTAACACACTTTCCCAGCCTTCTCTGCCACGCCGCCATGCACTCCTGGAAGGATTCTTCCGGGATCCTCCACAGCTCCATCGTCACAGCCATCTTGATGTCGTCCATGTCTTCAAAACGGGTCCCCTTCATGACCCCCTTGAGCTTGAGGAAGAAGAAAAAATCCCAGGGGTGAGTAGGGAGGTTGCTCCAGCACAGCAATGTTCTTCTCAGCCTGTCGGATGCTCAGGGCATCATGAGGTGCGTTGTCATGGTGAAGCAGCCATGACTTGTCCTGCCACAA
Source organism: Stegastes partitus (assembly GCF_000690725.1). Classification (NCBI taxonomy): domain Eukaryota; kingdom Metazoa; phylum Chordata; class Actinopteri; family Pomacentridae; genus Stegastes; species Stegastes partitus. The sequence continues at coordinate 394,438 of NW_007577879.1, read as the reverse complement.
CTCTTGCCTCTTCTCAAACGAAGCAAACGCCGCAGGATCTCTTTGTAGACGTGCTGGTTCATCGTCAAAGGGGTTTGAAATATATCTTTTAGTGACACCAGTCCTAGAACTTTTCTGACACACCTCGTACAGTTTAGTCGTGTTGAAACACTAATTTTGTGAGACAAGCTTGCACCACCTATCTGGGTTTTTAACTTCCTGGATCCTAAATAATCTTGCTCCACATTTAGCCAACTCAAACCGTTTTGTGTGACAACGTGTGACGCACCTTGCACACCGATGCATTGTTGTATTTCCCTGCAGTCTTTAACCTTCTGTCTTCGTGGGGAGAAGCTGGATGTATATGTGATCATCCTATTAGGGATCAACAAAAGACACGGCCATTAATCACGCTCAAACTGTGCTCGGAAATAAATAATTAATGCCCGCACCCTCTGAGGGGTCACCGGCTCGCTCGCCATTGAAACTGGCAGGACCGCTCTTCGCTGAGCCTCTCCCTACCCCCATTGTAAGCAATTTTGTCCTGTCTGGCCTCGCACCGCTCTCCGAAGACCTACAGGCATAAGCATTTATTACTTTCTTCTAATATCAAGGAGACCAATGAGATCAGCAAAGCAATTAATCAGTCAAGTCGAAGCTGTAGCGCGGCGTGTGGGATGAAGATCTTTCTGTATTGTGTTGTGCTGCCGGGGCTTGAGGGTAGTTTTTCACCGGGGCTCTTGAGAGCTTTTTACCTCTTGGTATCAGTGCAGATGTCTGGGATGCTGAAGAGACACCTGAAAGTTGCATTTAAGGAGCAGGTGTTTTCCCTCTTAGCATCCATTGGCAAAAATATAGATTTAATTTAGACTTAACGCGCCAATCAAGAAATATTTGAATGCATAAAGCACGAAGTAATGTATCAAACATGTTATATATTTGTTCTTGTCCCTTCATTTCTCTCTGTTTCCTGTTTTTTCGCAGTAATCCGAGCCAAACATATCAGCAAGACAATCCCGCCAGAGGTATTCGGGGAACTGCGAAGAGCAAGTCGCTTGAAAAATGAAATCCTGAGCGCTGGATTATTTGTTTTGGTACCAGGTTTGGACAAGGGACAGATCTCCATCGGATTCTCTTGATGCACTCACGACTAAACGCTCTGTCATTGTCACCTAAGAGAAGAAGTTTCAGGTTCAGGGTTGGTGCCACGAAGCAGCCGCGTCCGTCTGACATCGATTTCGGCGCCGCACAACAGAACGAAACAAAACTCATACTACATCAACCTTCCATTTTCCATTTCATTTAACAAATTCATTTATTACCCCACACCATTGACTCCTCCATTACGTTGACAAAACGCCAACATTATGGACGTTCAAAATTCAGCAAACAACAGGACTTTATCCAAATTAATTCTCGGTTTTAACTGGCGCTGTCGTTTTGATTCTCAGTATGTTGCGTGGCATGCACCATTTATTTTTCGGGGGGTTGCGTCTCATACTGAGTACATGATTGAACAAGGGTTTGCCGAAACACATGCGAGGAAACTGAGAAACATATTTTACTTTGCAGCAAGAGGTTGAAGTCGCAGCCCTGCAAAGTGTTTACTTTGGTTTATCTCAGGGGGATCCAACTATCTCCTCCAGGAAATGCATTGTTGGCTGGTAAAATAAAATTGTAAAAAAAAAAAAGAATAGATGAATAAAATGATGGTGTTTGGAAATTCCGATGAATCGAAAAAAAATTGCTTCATGTAATACCTCGGTCTTTTCACCAGCGCAACACTTCACTTGTAAGATGTAAAGCTCAGCCAGTGGCCTGTGCTCCAGAAAAACGCTCTCATTCTTCTCCCTTTTTTTTCTATTGTGTTTAGCGAGAGCTCAGCGCTGATAAATGTCTCTATAAACTTGGCAAAAGTCACGCCGAACACATCCCCGGCAAGTTCGGCTGTCAGCGAGGGCGCTGGAATAAAAACGCACATCCCTTTCCCTCTCTCTAAAGCACAACGCCGCTGTTTGCTTAACATGCGAGCCGCGCCGCTCCTCGCTGACAATCGCAACACGTCCTCGGAGCCCAATGACAGAATGGATTGATTGACAGTGACTCCCCAAAACAACGTGTAAAGTATGACTGTCTGATAATGAGGTAAAGACAAACACAGTCCGCTTGTGGACGGAGCCAATTAAGCAACTTGTACCCCGGGGAGTGATCTGTGTCCCATGTGGCGTCATTACTTTTAAAATTTTGACATGTTTCTGTTTGGTTGACTTAGAATTCAGTTCATATTCATTTTTTAATGATTGTTTTCATTAAGTTTGGTTTGATTAGGTTTAGTAGAAGTACTTGGGTATGTGTGGTCACTAAAACTAGCTGGTTAGGTTTAGAAAAAGATATTGATTTGGGTAAAAATGGACCCTTTCTCATCTTCAAAAAGCTTTTTTTCTATGTTGTGGACCAAGGTCCATCCATCCATCCATCCATCATCTATACACCGCTTAATCCTCACTAGGGTTGCAGGGGACTGGAGTCTATCCCAGACTCAGGTCGAAGGCAGGGGACACCCTGGACAGGTCGCCACTTTACCGCAGGGCTGTGCACCAAGGTGACAAATCTAAAAGCAGGAACAGTGACGACACTCCTGCCTTTCAGATTTTACATGCACTTGCTCATACAACCCCAAGACATCACCTAAAAGTTGGTCATTTTAATCGACTTTAATAATCAGTCGCACCCTTCGGTCCTCGGGCCAGAACCTCCTCATGGTCCCTAAGACCTGCTTTAAATCCAGAGGTGACTTGTCCTTTCAGGCTGTTACTCCTAAACTGTGGAATGCCCTTCCTCAGTCCCTCCGCGAAACAGATTCTGTTGAGTCGTTTAAAAAGCAGCTGAAGACACATTTGTTTAGACAAGCTTTTAGTTGATAGGATATCTGTTGGCTTGCTTTTCTCTACATTACGTACCTTATACTGTTTATACTATGTTGTCTTGTGTGAAGCACTTTGTGATTTTTTCTGTGAAAAGTGCTATATAAATAAAATTCTTCTTTTTCTGATGAAAGCTGAGCAGCTAAATCTAGAAAACATTCACAAGAACTGATCGAGGCTGACACATTGTTCTGAAAAAAATCAGCAATAATCATATTTTAAGCCAAACTTTTTTCCACTTTGCACTTATAACACTTTTAATTACCCCCTAAAAGCCCTGTGATCAGATCGGACACTATGCCGTGTCATAATGAAGCTAAGTTTCTTCTACATTTCCATTCAGCTGTGGCTAAAAAAAAAAAAAAAGAAAAAAGAAAAAGAAAAAAAAAATCAATCCTGCACTATTTAATTAAAGGCCAAGCTCACATTACATCAAGTCCTTTCAGCTAGACTGGGATCTCTGTGTGTGCAGCGAGCCTCTGTTTTGCTTGAGTGTTTATATAAGGGGGGAATACTTTGGCATTGTTGGCATTTATTTGGATGTGTGACCTTTTTAACATGCTTTCAATTGGGGGCCATCGTGTTTTCTCACTGAAGCAAAGGTTTTGTGAAAATGCCACAGAGTGGCAGCGTATAATGGGAGAGTAATGGGGAGGTAGTTAGATATGTCTCCGAAAGACAGATAAGCCGCACATGCGAGGAAAAAAAAAAAAAAAGATCCTGCTCACAGAACAAGTCAGTGGATTAAAGGGTTTTTTTAGCTGGTGTGTGTGTGTCAGCGTTGGCATAATACCACATATTATCTAAACCAGCAAGTATTTTTCTCACTTTGTCACGTGCGGTGTCGGTAAAACCCCGTGGTTGTTTTCTTCCTATATTTTTTCCTATTAAATTGAACTAAAAGACGAAAAAATGTGACACTTACGGCTCCACGTTGGGCTCAAAAGCTCGATCAACAGTTGGATTAGCACCTCCGTTCTGTCAACAGTCAATAGCGGCGGCTTCTGACAGACGACCGCAGCGTGCTGCAGTAAACATGTGGATACCTGTGTTTGATTTTCCTCCAGCGCCGTCAGCTCGTGTAGCTGCAGACACAATGGCAGAAAGAACCGCGATTACTTATGTTCCAATCGGATCCTGTCCGCAGGCACAATGCAGTTGGCCTGGAGAGCGAAGGTCAGCAGATTTCTTTTAATCTCTCTTTGTGGATCATGTGTAGTGGACTCTCTTTTGTCTGTGCATCTATACTTAAATGATTCTGCTTTTTTGTTTTGCAGTGAGGACAAAAAAAAGAATCCTGCTGGTGGTACATAATATGTCAAAACGCTCGATTTACAGTCCTCCCAGAGTCGTACACGCCACACTTTCTGACAGATTGTTGATACATGTTATGCAATTTTCATGCATGAGCGAGTGAACAGCCTGCAGCGGCGCCTCCCTGGCTAATACCAGCAAACAATCAAACAGGCACTCGTGACCGCTCCACAAAGAAGAAGAAGTAGAAGAAGGAGCTGGTGGGGCCTGTTCTCTAATTAATCCCTTTTGCGACTAATCAATTCTTTTAGTTTTCAAAAGTGAAGCAAGTGATTTTGAAATAAACATGCACTATTATAGCCAGCGTCTCTGCTCTCCCGCCTGTTTGGTTGTTGAGTCAAATCCCCCCACGGCGTTCGGCTCCAGCAAGACCTACATTGTGTGTTTTTTTTCTTTTTTACACACCTCCACACCTGTGCTGTACACAGAAGTTCTTTTAGACGACGCAGACAGACTGCTGGGTCAAAAATATAGCATGATGCGTAGCTAACCGCTAACCGCTAATTGCTAACTTCAGGCTCAGTTTTACACGAAGAATGACACATATAAATACAGTGTTCAGTCAAATCCGTAGACTGTATAAAAGATGGACGTAGCTACCCACCCGTTGGTTTCTGCACTGAGAAAATGAAGCCAGGGTTTTGCTACTTCCTGGTTGACATCTTGGATTTTTGTGATGCAAAAATCGTCGGAGGGGGGCGGAGCCATAGGAGCCGCGATTGGTCAGACGGATTGAGAGGCGGGCCCTCTCTGCCCGCCCACATTTACCGCCTTCTGCTCGCTTCATCTGTATCGTCCCTGCCGACTGTCAATCAAGCCAGCCACGCCCCTTGCCCCGCAAAATGTTGATGATTTAAAAAAAATGCAGTATTAATTTAGTTTCAGATTGGGAACCTGATCTCTGGATTTGACCATGAAAACTAATAAGAAAAAAATCCTGAGCTGTAGGAATGCAGTATTTTATGATCTGTGATCACTTCTTTTCCAATTCAAGTCTATGGGAGCCAGGGCTTTTTGGAGCCAGGACTAGTGGACGTAGTGATATCGCAGGTTTTTGACACTTCCTGGTTGGCTTCATTTTTCAGGGCCGGTTGCTACGTCCATCTTTTATACAGTATTCAGTCAAATCGCATTAGCTGGCTGGAATATTCTAATGAATATGTGTGGTGAATAATTTATCGTAACAGTCTTTTTTTTTTTTCTTTTTCCCTCGCCTGCATTTTACACTCCATTGATTGTAAAGCTAATGCGATGTAGCCTCTCCGGCATCATTCAATACTGCTTTATTTCTTAAAAGCCAGGTTTTTTAGTCAATACACACAAAATACAAAACATGCTTTTATTAAATTACCACCGCCATCTCTCTGGGAAACATTTCAAGCTCAACTTAAAAACAAAAATCCCCTTGTCGCGTGAAAAAAAATGAGCCGAGTGAACTAATTGAATAATTAGTTCAAAGTCCTTCACACGACTTCAGAGGACGAGTCATTCGACAACGAAGGTATTCGATTAAGTCAACAACTGTTAACACAGTCGCTTCGTTAAAGACGCACAGGACGCACTTCCATAATGCATATTTTCTTCAACAGAAAAAAAAAAATTGTCCCTGAAAAAAAAACGTCAGTGATGGGAAGCGATGACGTGCATTCAAGTCATTATATCAAGTCAAAAGCGCTCGTGTCCCTGAAATCATCTCAATACAAAAAGCGAAATGTTTAAATAACTCGAAATTAGTAGAATTTATTTGGAGCAGAAACAAATTATCGAAGCTCCTGAATCCAGACTCGCTGACCTTAGCAGCTCACAGTAAACACTGCCTCACCCTGAGTTTCTTCTCTCATAAGACACCGTGTCCATTAGCTCGCCTCATTTCTTTTTTTTTTTTTTTTAATCGCAATTACCATTAAAACTTCTTTTGAAAGCGCTTTGTTGTGATGAGCATTCATATTTTGATTTGATAAAAGAGCAAGAACCACAGTTAGCAGAGGGAAGGAAACTGCATTGACTCCCCATTTATCAAAAGCCCTCGCTAGATAGACAATATTGATCTGAGATGTGGAAGGTAAAAAAAAAAGAAAGAAACCAGCGGGAATCTAGAGGCAATCTCTCTTTTATGCATTCGCAAACCTGCAATGCAGCAATTTTTTATTTTTTTTTTCTTTCCTCTAATAGACGCCCGGGCGGTTGTCAGAGCTGTCAAATCAGTGCGCGGCGTGTGTGTGCGTGTGCGCGCTTGTGTGCATTACTACACAAAAAGGTTTCGGGTTTGTTTACAAATTGATTGTCTGGCCGTTTTGTGTCTGTGCGGCTGATCTCACCTGTCAAGCTGGTTAGCGAAATATCAGCTTAGCCTGCAGGAATGATGGTCAGAGCTACGGAAATAAGACCCATGGTGCTAAAAAAGTATTTACCCTTAATGGCTCTTCTTTCCCTCCCACCATGTTGTGCAACGCAGTGACAACCGTGCGGCTAATTGGGACGTATTTGAGCTCTGCGGCTGACAGGCGAGGCCAAAAACTAAGGTTATCCGCAGCTAAATTGGGTCGGCTTAGTTTGCCACAAGGTCAGGCAAAATTGACAGTCGTTCCTTTTTCTGCCTGGTGCAGGTGGATGGATACATATTTTGTTTGTAATTGGACTAATAGGATCCGGGTGATGGACAGTTGTCAAACTCTTGTGTACCTACAGGCGGCAGGGATGAACTGATCAATGGGGAATGAATTACTTTCATGTTATCATAAATTATTCACCGTAGCGTATGAAACATTTATACCTGCTATACATGATGCATACAGAATGGATTTCCCGCGTTCTGATATTTATTATAATCTTCTTTGACTTGAATATGCTGTTTTATTTATCTTGCTATTTTATTTTCATGCTTAAAGCTGCAGGATATCTCGCGCGGAATCCTAAATTGAACCTAATCAGCATATTACATAACACTGTAGGTGATTTTTTTTTTTCTTTTCTTTTTTCTTGTTTGAGTAGCCTAGAGGAAGCACCCAGAACTCCAGGAGGCCGGGGAACTCCTGGAGATTGTCGGGCGGCCCGCTGAGTTCGTACACGGATGCGGCGAGCGCGCCGAGGATCACCTGCTGCTTTCGAATCCAGCGTTCTGGCGGTGTTCAACGGCGTTCGGGCCCTAATGAGTCCATCATACAGGCGTCGCCTCTGTGAAACGCCGTGCTTTCAGGAATCTTATTTTTGTGATTGATGGCGAGCAGCTCGGAGCGCAGGGGAGCGTGCAGTGGGCAGAGAGTCAGGCAGACTTGTGTCTGTTCTTGGCTGGAGGCATGCGGCGCGCTGAGCGCCTGGTAATGGTTTGGAATTAGGAGGAGTGCATTATCATACATTTGGTATCAGAGAGAATGCTGATGTGTCAATTGTGAACAGGTTACTTACTCCCGCTTTAAACATTTTGTTACAGTCGTCCTCAAATGTACCCAGAGCCTCCCGCTGAAGAAGGAAAAAAACAGCAGCTGCCACTGAAATAAGCTGAAGCTGACAAAAGTAATAATAAATAAAAATTTAATGAAAATTGCTTGACATTGCTTTTGAATTGTGGTTCAACAGAAATATAAAACAAACACAAGCAAGCCAACAAGCATGATGGGACCCATCATTTTCGGACGATTGAATATACCTGAATACCTGAATATAAGCCGCACTCATCCATCCATCATCTATACACCGCTTAATCCTCACTAGGGTCATGGGGGGCTGGAGTCTATCCCAGCTGACTTAGGGTGAAGGCAGGGGACACCCTGGACAGGTCACCAGTCTATCACAGGGCTACACTTAGAGACAGACAACCAAGCACACTCACATTCACACCTACGGACAATTTAGAATCACCAATTAAGCTCAACATGTTTTGGACTATGTTTGGGAAGAATCTAGAGAGAACCCACGCTGCACGGGGAGAACATTCAAACTCCACACAGAAAGATCCCGGATGTCCCGCAAACTGGCGACCTTCTTGTTGCGAGGCAACAGTGCTACCAACTGCCCCACCTTGCAGCCCTAAGCCACACCCACTAACTTAAAAAAGTTTTTACATATCGGCCGCGCTTGTCTACAAGCTGCAAGTGTCCATGTTGTAACATGAGATATTTACACAGGAAGATTTTTTTAAACTTTTAATTAAATATGTGTCGGTAACATACATAAATACGTAAATGCTTTTTCCAAATGGTGCCTGGTTAAGAAAACAAAAAATACAGCAGCCTACCAGGAAAAGTCACTGATTGCTATCTTCATCTTCCTCCTGCGCACTAAAACCATGAAAGTCGTCTTCTTCAGTGTTAGAATTGAACAACCTCAGAATTACTTCATCACTCACTTCCTCAGTCTCTCTTTCGTTGTCGTTCTCAATGTCACTTTCGTAAAAATCCATAAATTAGCCGCATCATTGTTTAAGCCGCAGTGTTCAAAGCGTGTGAAAAAAGTAGCGACTTATAGTCCAGAAATTACGGTAGTATTTTGTTGAACAACCCTTTGAGCCAATCACTTCAATCAAGTGTTTTCTGTAACTCTCAATCAGTTTTTTTTTTTAAATTATTCTTTTCAACCACAATTCAAAAGCAATGTCTCATTTCACTTAATTATAATTTAGCAAATTTTTATTTATTATTAGTTTTTTCAATTTCTAGTTATTTGAGTTACTATTGTGAATTTTGTCTTTTCTTTAATGGAAGGGTATGAATACATTTGAGGACGACTGTATATACAAAAACACATGCTTAAAAAAAACAAAAAACTCTTGCACTTCAATAATCATTGGTGGTGATGATTTCAGTGCTACAAAGAGAAGAAATAACTTCCTTCAAATGTTCTTCTGATTGTTCATGACCACATTAGACAAAGACAATACCCGCTCCTGGTGATTCCTCATAATGTGGAAAATGTGCAGAAGTCCAACCAATAGTTTAATGTAGCTCCGCATTGTGCTGTCTGGNTAGTTGAACAACCCTTTGAGCCAATCACTGCAATCAAGTGTTTTCTGTAACTCTCAATCAGACTTCTGCACCTGTTGACAGGTATTTGGATTTCACTGCTCATCAGCAAAGTGCTCTAATTTGTCCTGGACATTTTTATTTTTATTTTATTTTATTTTATTATTCTTTTCAACCACAATTCAAAAGCAATGTCTTATTTCACTTAATTATAATTTAGCAAATTTTTATTTATTATTACTTTTTTCAATGTCTAGTTATTTGAGTGACTATTGGGAATTTTGCCTTTTCTTTAATGGAAGGGTATGAATACATGTGAGGATGACTGTATATATAAAAATATTTAAATAACCAGTAATCATTGCTGGTGGTTCAGTGCTACAGAGAGAAGAAATAACTTCCTTCAAATGTTCTTCTGATTGTTCATGACCACATTAGACAAAGACAATACCCGCTCCTGGTGATTCCTCATAATGTGGAAAATGTGCAGAAGTCCAACCAATAGTTTAATGTAGCTCCGCATTCTGCTGTCTGGTCATATTGCAGCAGCCCGGAGGTGTGCATTCCCCTGGATTTAATCAACTAAAAGGTAAGACCCTAATACATCATGCAGAGCCCGATGCAAGTCTAATTTTAAAATTCTATCTACATCATAGCAAAAAAAAAAAAAAAAGTTGCAGTTAACCAGGATAAAGGCTCACATTTCTAGCCCGCAGTTATTTTTCATCGCATTTTGTTTATAATTCAATATACATCGCTGCTAGCTCAATACATTAACATGAATGAAATGATGAGCTCTCGCAGCGTCAACATTAATAAAGCCGGCTACTATTTAAAACAAGCCTTTTTTCTTTCTGTCTGTCTCTGAATGTTTTATAAATCGCTGTAGAGAAAAGTAAGGCGGTCACCGGTGTAGACGGCTGGCGGAATGGGGTGGGACCCATTGTTTGCAGCTTTTTTGACAAATTACGTGACTTTTAGCCTTCAGTCAGAGAACAATAGTCTGGAGCGTTCGATTCCACGAGCCGGCGGTGACCCCTTTGCTCTGATTAGGCGGCAGCTCTATTGGATAACCCTTTTACTCCCCGTCGCCTTTCTACACCCCAAACCAAGGCGTGGTTTGATTTGGGTTACTTCAAAAGGTGCCACTTATTTTTCCTCCCTCGAAAAAACTCAAAAATAAAAAATCGTACAGTTTCTTTGATCAACTGCTTCTCATCTCACCGGCCTAGTCTATCACTATCCAACTAGTATAGCGCACAACACACCAGTTATTATCTATAGAACTACTATTTTTCCACTCTGATGTGCCGAAAGCCCCGACGAGAACTTGGCCCGACAGACGGACTGACATCTTAGTTATGAGAAAATAACACGCTGTCACACGGCTAAACCATTAAAGACAAAGTAAGGACGCCATTATGTGGACTGTGCATTAGAGCTCTTCACACGCTGAGTGGAAGGCTACGCCGCTCCGCTATTATCCGCCGTTTCGCCAGCGCTGTCACTAGATAGGATCACAATGGCCGTGTCAGCTTCGCTTACCCCGAGCCCGACGTGTGGAATAAATTGACCCCTTCGGCCTGGTGAATGACAATGTTCTGACACACACGTTTGAAAAACTGAAATAACCGGACTGACCTCCATTGTAATTACACGGCGCTCGTTTTCTATACGTTGCTGGGTTATTTTAAATGAGTAAAATGCAGGTGCGATAATGGTGCGACTTAAATGGCGCGGCTGGTGTTATTAAATTTGCATATCTGGTTAAAATGGTGACACAGGCATGTTCCTTCAAATGCGTACTCATCAGATTTTCCAATAGGTCTCGCTCTGGGTTTCTCAATCATTCTCTACATTTTCGCCTTCAGCCCTGTGTATCAAATGAGACGCCTGGAGGAGGATAATGATTTGGCATCATTTTGCAGAGACAAGATGTACAGTGCACATCCTGAATTATATTAGAGATAAAAGTCAATTATTCTGTCTCTGGCAGCAGTGGTGTCCAATTTAGACACTTATAAATTAAAAGTTAATACTGTAGCTAGAGTTTTGCATGTTTCATAAATGCAGTATGCTATGCTAAACTATGCTATCATGCAATATGATACGATCAATTCTCGAAGTCAGTTCTACTTTTTGTGGCGATACTGCCCAATTTAGACAAGTATAAACTATAACTTATTACTATAGGTAGAGTTTAGCATGTTTTATAAATGTAATATGCTATGCTATGCTATGCTAGGTTAGGTTACGATGCAATACGATACAAATAATTCTTAAGGTCAGTCCAAGTTAGACACGTATAAATTATAACTTATTACTTTAGGGGGAGTTTTGCAATGCTAAAAAGTTATGCTATGCTACAATGCGATATGCTACAATCATTTCAGTTCTTCTTTCTGTGGCGATACTGCCCATTTTAGACAGTTATAAATTATAACTTCATACCTTAGGTAGAGTTTTGTATGTTTAATGAATGCAAGATGCTATGCTATGCTGCACTACATTGCAATATGATACAATCAATTCTCGAGGTCAGTTCCTCTGTCTGTGGCGATATTCTCCAATTTAGACAGTTATAAATTATAACTTAATACCGTAGGTAGAGTTTTGCATATTTCATAAATGCAATATGATATGCTATGCTAAGCTATGCTACATTACATTGCAATACAATACAATCAATTCTTGAGGTCAGTTCTTCTTTCTGTGGCAATACAGCTCAATTTAGATACTTATAAACTACAACTTATTACTTTAGGTAGAGTTTTGCGTGTTTCATAAATGCAGTATGCTATGCTAAGCTATGCCATGCTACACTACGATGCAATAAGATACAATCCATTCTCAAAGTCAATTTATCTTTCTTTTGCGATATTGGCCAATTTGAAACTTACAAACATTAGAAACTAAAATGAGACTATTACTTGAAGTAGAGTTTGGCGTTTGTCATAAATAGAATACAGTACGATTTGATAGGATAATTATTTCTACAGTGGGGAAATCTGCATTGCTACAGTAGCAAATGGGAGAATGCAAATATTTAAGAAACATCAGTATAAAAATAAAAATAAACCAAAAATAGACAAAAGTACGAGCTTAGATTGTTCAAATACCGCTGGATGTGGAATAACAATATTGCACATACTGTATCAATGATATCTTACAGATTCTTTAATTAGGGAACCACTGATAGAGAAGTATTAATACTGCATCGATTTCTTGTATATGCAGAAAAATTAATATTGCACACACAATATCAGAAAACCAGAAAAAAAAAAAAACCCAGAAGAGGTTCCAAACAGCAACAGGTGCAAGATTGTGCGAACCAATATTCCCAGTAAATCAAATTTGGACAACACATAGCTAAAAAAAAAAAAACAAAACGTAACCAGTGTTGCATCCAGTCATCTTGTCCACTCTCTCAAAAACTCACTTTTCACTTAACCCTCCTTGTGTGTCCATCCACAGCAAACACTGTATCGTAGGAAACCATCTCCCCTCTAAATTGCTGTTTGGAGAAAAAAAAAAAAAAACATTTGAAAGTTTTCAAATTTCCTTGTGGCTACAACTGATGCTTAATGCATTTCTTTTTTTTTCCCCAAAAAAGCTTAGTGATCAAAAGAAATTAATTCCACATGGAAAATCAAGTGGGGTGGGTGAGGTTTGAATCTGCCTCCTCTTTGCTAAAATTAAGCTTAACGACTTCTGCGGATTAATTAATTTTCTTCCCGGAAAGAATGACTTTGTTACTTCTCTCTTTTGCTTTAAAAAAAATAGTGTCTGACACAGGTTCAGTGGGTAATTGTCGGGGGGTCAGGAGCGCCATTGTTTCCTGATAATCTGCACCTATGAGGCAAAGAGAGAAACTAAATGTAAAAAAGTCAGGTTCACCGTGGAATTCAAGGCAGACTTAAAGCTAAGTAAATTTGCTGTATTTAATGAGAAATGTAAGAAAGTGTTTCCTCTTAATGCTACTCAGATGTTTTGGCCAGAGGCTGTGTCTGTAATCCCTACAATGGTTTCTCGGTTACAGCAAAAAATAAGGGACGGGGGGAAAAAAAACAGCAGAACACTCAATTAGGACGAGACCTACGGACATAGATTTACATTAAGTGTTTCCCTCTAGAAGTGCGGGACATCAATACGACATACAAGCAAATGACTTAATTCCCAGTGATTGATGTGTGTTTGGGGCTTCCACACGGTTTCCAGTTTGCGTGATTATTTTTGCAGCTTCGTTGCGACTTTTGCAGAGGTGCTATTTTAGCAGGAGTTTATTTACAGCTCCATTTTTTGGGGGATTACGTAACACGGAAGTCTGATTGCTTCTTGATTTTTTTGCAACACAAACCTAAATAAATTTGAAACACGTATTTTTAGAAATGCACACACGGAGCCTGTCATGAAAAGGAGTTTTAGGTGAGTGACAAATGCAGAGCCGGCCCTGGGCATAGGCAGTAAATGCTAAGGGCGCCGACATCCACCGGGGGGCGCCACAAGCTTGCCAGGCTAACTGACATGTATTCAGGCAAGTATTTGTTAACAAGCGCCGATGCAGTTTGTCTACCTTTAGCAGTAAAGATGTTATGTTAGCGTCTTAGCTGCTAACGTTCGCAGCAAAGACGTTATGTTAGCGTCTTAGCTGCTAACGTTCGCAGCAAAGCCGTTATGTTAGTGTCTTAGCTGCTAATGTTCGCAGCAAAGACATTATGTTAGCGTCTTAGCTGCTAACGTTTGCAGCAAAGACGTTACGTTGGCGTCTTAGCTGCTAACGTTCGCGGCAAAGACGTTAGCGTCTTAGCTGCTAACGTTCGCAGCAAAGACGTTATGTTAGCGTCTTAGCTGCTAACGTTCGCAGTAAAGATGCTATGTTAGCGTTTTAGCTGCTAACGTTAGCAGCAAAGACGTTAGCTGCTAACGTTAGCAGCTAAGATGTCTTCGCTAATGTCCGAAGACCACGGTAGAGGACCCGCATCGGCGCTTGTGGTTAAATATTTGCCTGAATACACGTCAGTTAGCCAGGGAGTGTCGCAAAGACTTGTTTCTTCAGTTTCATTTAGTGTGTTGTTTATACTTAAATAAAAGCTTGAATACATGCATACAGTTTGTGTTACTGTATGAAAATTAGGAGTGAAATTCACTGTGATGCTAGGGGGCGCAATCTACAATCTTGCCTGGGGCACCAAATTGGTCAGTGCCGGCCCTGGACAAATGAACAACGTCTCACCCCTACATGACCTCACCGCTTGCGTCATTTTGTCTTAGAATAGTTTAGTGTAGATGAAACCTCCTCCTGAATGTGCAAGACCAATTATTTTTTAAAAAAGAGAAAGAAAAGAGTGCAGAATCCTGCCTGGCAGTAATTTCACTGTATTCCCACGCTGCTTCCAATTGTTAAGATGTTGAGTCCAGCCAGGGATATTTATAACATGTGGTTAAACTGCCTCTCAGTCTGTTCTGTCTCCCAGCAGCATGCTAATAACGGCAAATTTGAGGCACATGCAGACAAAACGATGAAAAAAGAATGAATATGATTAGAGAGTAAAACAGCTAAATTTGCAGCAATAATTTGCTTCAGGAACTTCTAATTCGCTGTCAGACTCTTATTTTTGCTTGTTTTAGGGGGTTTGATTTGTGTGTTTTTTTAAACTTCCAGCGTGACAGCCGGCTTGACTTCTTGTCGAGGACTACAGGAAAATAATAGCCTCATGCAGCTCAGGATGGCAAAGGAGACATCTCTGGAGGTTTTAGGCAAGGGCTCACCTTCCCCATGGGCAGGTATGGAAGTGACAGCAAAACTTTGTCCTCACTAAGAAATTATTTTTATTTATAGGCCAGCCACCAGAATGATAAATGTCAAATGAAGGATTTTTATAAAAAAAAAAGGTGAAACAGCTTAGCGGTAGCTCCGTGTGAGGACTTGATTTAACTACGAGTCATTAGAGAGGCCCATTATGGTCTCATTGTGTCCATATCTACCCTGCAGTGTTCTGGACTCAGATAAGGAGACTTTTTTTTTGCCTGGTGTGTCTCTCTATCATAACCATTTAAACCATTTAAATGTGTTTTCAGTTTTAAGTGTAATGTAATGTGGAATTAAAATAAATGGCAGTAGGCTGCTGCCTACAAGATGGCGCGCGGGTTCATTAGGCACCCTAATACATTTCCAAGGCATAATGGCGAGCGAGAAGCGGCGAAGGCCTGAGATATATTTCCACGCTGACTTGGCTCCACTGCTTCCTGTCTGGAATTCAAGAGTTAACTTCAGAACTTTTAATAAGACAAATGGGGTTGATGATTGTGTTCTGTGTTGCCTCTCGACATTCTATAATGCAAATAGACACTCTAATTAAGACATATTTTAGGAAACCATTAGGGAAATTTGAGAGAATTCCAAAGCACAGTTCAATCCATAGAAGCGCAGAGGAAGGAAGAACGGCGCCGCTTCAAAGCTATTACAGAAATGTGGGTGTTTCTCTCGCTGACGGTAGAAATCAAATCATTACCCAGTGAGCTGCTGTGTTATTTTCTCGCTCTATGAGACATTTAAGCTCACAGGTAATTTGTAAAGGGTTTGAAATTGTGCAACAAGGGGGGAAAATATCACATTTTTAGAGAGCATAACAATTTTGTATTTTTTGCGTTTGAGCTGAACTTCTAACAGCATCATATGGAATCCAGCCATGTATCCTAAACCATCATTTCTGTAAATGATTCCTGCATGCAAATATATCACAAACAGACCTTGATTCTTCTGGCTTTAAATGTCATAGACTCGCAATGTTTGTGAGAAAACAAGTTCAAACACTCCTCATTATTGCCCTTGGAGCTGCATCTAATCTGGCTGCTGCGCTGCACAAGGTGAAGGAGTATTGATTGCTGGACACAGTATGTGTTGAATGAACAGTAATGAAAGCAGCTTTGAGGATGGAGGCGGCGTGTGGAGGTTCTGTCTGCAGTCTTCAATAAAAAAAAACAACATGTACAAAAGGCTTATCAAATGGGCACATTGACAATAATTTGTATTACAACGTCCTTTTTTTTTGTTAATTATTCAAATAATGCGTTCAAAATCGACATAAAAGAGCTCACGCAGATGTCCACATGAGAAAATAAAAATCATCCTCTGATTTCAGATTGTTGTGAAAGCTCGTGTAAAACCATAGACTGTATAAAATATGGACGTAGCAACCGGCCCTGAAAAATGAAGCCAACCAGGAAGTGTCAAAAACCTGCAATATCAGTACGTCCACTAGCTGCTGGCTCCAAAAAGCCCTGGCTCCCATAGACTTGAATTGGAAAAGAAGTGATCACAGATCATGAAATACCGCATTCCTACAGCTCAGGATTTCTTCAAAATTAGTTTTCATAGTCAAATCCAGAGATCAGGTGGCCAATCTGAAAATAAATCAATACTGAATTTTTAAAAAATCGTCAACATTTTGCGGGTCAAGGGGCGTGGCTGGCTTGATTGACAGTCGGCAGCGACCATACAGATGAAGCGAGCAGGAGGTGGTAAATGTGGGCGGGGTAGAGAGGGCCCGCCTCTCAATCCATCTGACCAATCGCTGCTCCTATGGTTCCGCCCCCCTCTGACGATTTTTGCGTCATTGGCTCCAAAAAATCCAAGATGTCAACCAGGAAGTAGCAAAACCCTGGCTTCATTTTCTCAGTGCAAAAACCAACGGGTGACGTCACGGTAGCTACGTCCATCTTTTATACAGTCTATGTGTAAAACCCATTAAATTTGGTGCTTTTACATTCTGTCGCCGACATTTTTGCCCTCCCTCCGCTGCCAGCGCGCCATTTATAACTGTCATGATGTAATTTAAAAAAATAAAAAAAAACAGAAAAAATTACAGCAAACAATTATAAAATCTTTAACTGATGTAGTTAACACGTTGATTCTGCACGCGCTCTGCCTCAGGAGGATAGTTTGATTAATCCGCCTAATTGTTGTGTTTTAAGAGCGCAAAAGCTCGGGAAAGGGGACGCCGTCGTAATTTATGGACGAAAGCAGTCTAAACCCAAGACGTGGCGCGTTACATATCTAAACCGCAATTTCTTTTAAGCACAGCATCAGCGTGATTACTTAACTGTCATCAGTCAACAGGACACGCTGCACGCTAATGTCATTAGTGATAACTGGCTCGGCGGCGCCGCGCATCACAATGACAGCATCAGCCCGTTCGGAAGCTTCAATGTCACACAAAGTTTTATTTTTTTTAAATCTGCAACATGACTTTAATGCATGTAGGGATAATGTTTTTTGAAAAGCTATTTGAAGGGAAACCCTCAAGAGAATTAGCTGATGGTGCACATCTAAAGACAATTAACTATATTGATTTTTAAGTGCGTTCATTTGCGAGCGAAGACACAGATATCGGGGGGCGCTAGTTTAAAAGGGAGTCGGCGTAAAACTGTAAATGAAGAGTAAAGGCAAGTGTCAAGTGGATCTCAAGGGTAAATGTCAAGTTTAATGCAATCACGTCGCAGTTGGTACGAAGCTGTGATGTACTGTGAAGTGAAATTATTCCTGCCTACTAAGCAGACCCGACCGCCTCATCACGTATGCGTTAAAAGGGTTCCCAGCCGGTATGTTGGAGATTATTCACAGGATTATTTGTTCAGGCTGTATTTGCCATAAATGAGACCTACTCTTGTAATTCAAAAAATCCAGTCAAACTCCTTTTGTAAATGAAATGAGTTCATCTATTCTTAATCGTTGGATTTGTTGCTCCCCGTGAAAAATGATGAACTGCCAACAAACGACGCCGGCTGATCTTGACCTTGGCACACCTTCTTTGACTCCCAGTTGTTTTATAATCAAGGTTGCCATTCATCTTTGTCATTACTCGCGTAGTCATTTGTAACCGCAGAGCTAAACAGTGTTAAACTGGACCTTCCCTTTGCTGCAAATGTGCTTGTACCCAAGCAAAAAAAAAAAAAGATGCTTCTTTTCAACATTATTAATGGATGCTCAAGTGACAATCTACAGCTCACGAAAGGTTGATTTTTTTTTTTTTGCTGTTGCGTTTGCCAATGAAATCTGTCCCCCATAATGGGATGTGATGCATTTTTGGCAGGAGGAACACAACAATGACAAGAAGCAGTCATTACACGACTGCCAAAAATAAGATGCCTTGCAAGATCGCTACAGCAATAACCGCTTGGCACCAAACACTGCATGTTGCCCTTGGCAAAATATGAGGATCTCACAAATTACCACTTTACACAAATGAGACAAAGTACTGCCACTTGATATTTGTGTTTGAGTGCTGGTGTGTGTGTGTGTGTGTGTGCTGTGGTGTTTTATGCTGCCACCTGGGCCGCCAGAGCCGTGCGGAGAGCAGTTTGTATGTCTGACGTTTTAATATAATGGACTCTAAAACTACAACAGTGGCGAAAACCGCGGTTATGAAAATTATGTGGAAGCATTAACTTCTCTGACACTAATATTTACCATGTTGTGTCCTGCTTTTGCACGGGGACTGACTAACATTACAACATAAACACACAAGCTGGTGCATCCTCTCCGGCAAGAGCCCCACAAATTTGACAAAGGACTTTAAAGCTAACAGCTGCTGATTAATCATGATGGGTCTAAATTACTGGCTGGCTCTCAATCGGTTATGGAGCTGGGTGCCCAGTGCACTTAGAACCTCCTTTGCATGTACTTGACAGCTGCATAGAGTAAGTGCCACTTCTGCCTATTTAGCTGCATCTTTCTACTCCTTCCACAATTAACCAAAAATAGCTTCAAAATCTAAAGTGCATCACACATTCAAATTCAATTGTTAACTCACATGGAAAGCGGTTGCTATGGTATCGTGCTCACAGGGTGTCTCTACATATGATGTATTCAATACAGTGCGAAAAAGTAATTGACATAATTTAGTTGTCATACCTCAAACCGATGATGTCTTTCGCAATTGTGGATTTCACCGCGAGCCATCCGTCTTTTCCATCAAGCAGTTTAGATGAAATTAACACGGAAATGGCTGCGATGCTGCACTAAAGTTACAGGGGG
>NW_007577879.1:341252-373940 GCF_000690725.1 Stegastes partitus | reverse complement strand
AAAAAAAAGTCTTGAAAAATTCAAATTATCTCCACTTAAACATCGCATTTATACATTATTCACCCGGTATGATAATGCGGCTGTGATATATTTTGCTTTTAAAAACCAACCACAAATCTTTCTGTCAGCCACTGCAAATATTATGAGGGGGTCCTGTCCTTGGTGCACCTGTCTTACGGTTGTCAAAGGCAACTGGATGCATGAGTGTGTGTGTGTGTGTGTGTGTGTGTGTTCAAAATGCAGAAGTATATCTTGATTCCCAGCAGCTGCCCCTCAATCACAATGGTAAGCACACTCATTCAGACACTCTTTGTGTAAAGCAGAATAGAACCAAATCTGTTCTATTTTCAGATGGAGCCAAATCCTTTTTTGTTGTTCTTTTTTTTTCTCTCCCTCCGTCTCGACAATACTTTGGCCTAATCACATTAGCACAGTTGACGTGAAAAGTTGAGCACGCAATCCTGGATGAATCATCATTTTCTCTCCACATTTAAATGTATTGAACAGCCGTCTGTGAGGTTTGTAATCATACTTCCTTTATTAATTGATTTTCATTGATTGATGTCCGTATTATCTCGGTGGCATTTCATTATATTTCAGAGTGTTTTATTAAAAAGAAGCAATCAGAAGTTCTTTCTGCAATCAACATTATGTTTTTTTTTTTAATTCTGCGTTTGACAGCATGAAAATAATGTCACCGATTAAAGTGACAACCTCACCTACGAGTGTGAAAATGTAAAGCAAAGAGTCCAGAGAGTGGAGGAAACTGTTTTAAAATGAAGTCTCTGGCGGCTGAACGTCCGGTTTTTACCCAGAGAGGATGTGTTTTACGAAGGAGGCGTAATTGATACATCCATTGGCGTCCTCCTGCCCGGCCATCAGTCTGTCCACCTCGTCCTCCGTCATCCTCTCGCCCAGCGTCGCCAGCACGTGGCGCAGCTCGGCTCCCATGATGGTGCCGTTGCCCTCCTTGTCGAAAACCCGGAGCCCCTCCACGAAATCCTCAAAGTTGCCCTGATCCTTGGCGCGGGAGATGTGCTGCAGCATCGGCAAGAAGGTCTCGAAGTCCACCATTTTCGTGCTCATGTCCTCCGGCCGCGGCTTCCCCAGGACTTTGAGCACGTCCGCGTTGGTCGGGTTCTGGCCCAGAGCCCTCATCACGTCCCCGCACTGGGCGTAGGTGATCTTCATTTCGCCGGTGGGCGTGCGGTCAAACAAGGTGAAAGCCTCCTTGAACTCCTCGATCTGGTCGGCGGTGTACTCGAGAGTGATGCTTTTGGGGTCGAACTCGGGTTCTTTGGGCGGCTCGGGCTGCGGCTCTGGGGTGGGGGCCGGTTTAGCAGCCGGGGCAGCATCTTTCTTAGGCTCTGGCTTTTTGGGCTCGGGTTTCTTTGGTTCAATCTTCTTTGGTGGCATGTTGTAAAGGGATTCAGAGGTGAGCTGGTGTTTTTTTTTTTTTTTTTTCCTTTTTTTTGAGGGAAAAAAAAAAAGAAGTCTGTGAATGGACTGGAAGTGATTCCCAAGCACAGAGGGCCACCTCCTCGACCAAAGCTTTTATACGTGCTTTGTCTGGGGAGCACCGATAGCAATTTCAAACCTCGCACTATAAAAGGAAGAAACCCGAAATAGATCCACACAGCAAGTGATGTCAACATTAAGTATTGTTCTCAGCTGCTGTCATCCAGCCGACAGGGCTATTTGCTGTCATTAGTGAGGGTCCAGTTGCATTAGCCCGAAAATGTTCTGTCTCTCTGATGGACAAAGGGATCAGAGCATAGCCAGCGATCAGCTCATGAGGGAGAGGGACCAAAAATAACTCTGTGCTCGCTTAATGCTGTAAGTCTGGAAATCACTTCTTTCTGGAACAGTGCTGTCTTTTCTTTTTTTTTGCCAGGACATTGTTGCAGCAAACTCAGAAATAGTTAATTCTTTATGTCAGAGGTTTCGGGGACCAGTGTGCTTAATCTTTATTATAAGGGGGAGGGCATTCTCTTTTGAGACAATAAAACGATAGCGCAGGAGGGACATGCGTCTGCCTCAGAAATTACGCTATCACTTGATTGTTTTTAAGAGACAGATTGTCTGTCAAGCCTTTCCAGTGAGAGATGAGTTTGGATAATATCAGCGCTCAATGATACGTTCAGGGACTTTCGCCATTTCTCATTTCCCAGATAAATGATAGCTTGCATTTTCCCTCTTGTCTCTACGAGTGGTGCCACCGCTTCTTTTTTCTTTTTTTCCTTTTTTTTTTAAGGAACCTGCCAAGCTCTCGCAGATCCTAAAGGGACTCTTAATGAATGCTTTATTAATGGCTAATGTACTGGAAAGGTCAACCAGTTAAGCCCATAAACGTTTAAGATACATTCAGTAGGAAGGCGATATGCATGTTGTCTCCTGCAGGTGCCTAATTAGGAAACTGTCCTCGCTTATTAAAACAAAAAGGGGGGGAAATGCTCGGTAGGTCATTTGCACATGGAGCTTATTACATATTTGTACCCCGTTAAACACAAACAATGAGTATTCAGGCAATTCTGTGTGATTTAAACGTGTCTTTGTGTTCCCATGACCAGCAGCGTACCTTGCAGGGTTACAAGGTGGAAGCGTACGAGGCAATTCCATTATGTGTCCAGTTTATCAATACGCAGTATGTCACCTGCCGCTATGCAGACGACTAATCCCTTTACTTGAATGATAAATTAACCAACAAAACATTCATTTCGTTTATGGAAGAAAGGTGGGGGGTGGTTATACAGGATGTGGTGTTCTGGGACACAATTTAAATCATTGCAACTTTAATTTTATGCATCCCTCGCAGTTTATTAACTCAGTTTAAGAACGCTGAAACCCGCCACGCGATAATCACATTTACCCTCCTCTGTCTTGGTGCCAGACCCTCCCCCCCGCTTGATCCGTCAATCTTGAGTCCTTGGACAGTGCAGTTTAAAGTGTGTGTATGTGTGTCTGTATAGTTGTCCTTAGCCTAAGATCATTATCTCCCCCTCTCTTTGCTTTTGAGGTCACATGGCTAGTAAAACTGACAGCTAATTTGTCGTCTCTTGGTGTGTACGTGCACGCGGGGCATGTGGCCCGACAGAAACAAAGAGAGGCCGAATGGAAGCGCCATGTATGTTCGATTCTATGTATTTCCCCTGTTGCCGTTTCTTAAAGAAAAAGAAATGGTTCTACCTCGTTCGCTATCCTCTCCACTTGGACGGGTTGCTCACTGGTAATGATTACTGTCATTTTGCCCACCGAAAGTTTCAAATTAATCCATATATATCAATCATACAAGCTTTCATGATGGTACCTTGTGCCGAGGGCAATTATCCTCTCCCCTCACCTCAAGGTTACAGCTGGCTGTTCGTCGGCATGTTTAAATTTCAGCAAAAGCAAATTGGATTGACTAATGTGAATACGGAGACATTAAAGCTTAATAACACGGCGAAACGGCCCATTACAAAGTTAGCATTGTGCAGAAGCTTTATTAGGCCGTCACTTGGCTGCAGATGCGGCCCGAGTTGGACGAGGTGGCGGCGGCGGCGGCGGCGGAGGGACAGGCTTGTTATTGGTCCTCTTGCCATCAAAAGTCTTTGGAACAAGGCTTCAATCAGAACACCGCTATTGCAATGATTGAACCTGTCGATTACTGCTTTCAGCATCTGAAGTCAAACAAGTGGTAATTTCATTGGCCCTTATGATCTTGAAAGAGCTGTCAGCTGTCAGTACCTTTTGAACGGACCTGTTTTATCTCAGATCTTCAAAAACTCTGTAAAATTGATTTTTTTTTTTTTTTTTTTGTCCTAGCGAGCTTTACTTTAACTTTGTCACATTACAAATTACCGAGTCTGTATTGCTAATGTGGTATTTTTTATCATCGTTTGTCTCACATCTTTCTACTTCAGTGAAACGCTGAAAAAGGAAAAGCGTGATAACAGTCGTGACTGAAGACGGTGCCGAACACTGCTTAGGTGCTGCTGCGTTCACACGATTGGCGGAAGATGAAGAAGCTGAATCTTAAGAGCGGTGCGACGGTGCCGGCGTACGGAATGTACAATGCAAGTATTCAGGCAGGCATAACCCATATTGCTTTCTCTTATTCCGTGCTGAGGACAGAGACTTATGGATACGCCATCGAGTTGACAACCCAATTGAGCAGAAAGCAGACATTGATCAGAAACCTGGGTGACAACGTAATCGCACACACAGGGATATGATTAAAACCCAGGAAGCGACTCATATGTGCAATATGAAAGTGTGCATAAACGTATTCACGGCTATGTCTCCCTCCGATGCAGTTCATTCAAACATGACATCCTATCTGTTAGAAAAACGTTAAGTCCAGCTTTGCATTTGTCATCGAATATTGATGGCTCGGTGCTACGGTGATCTACATGGATCTGTGGTGTTGGGCTTGTTGTCTCAGGCCTACAGTAGTCGATTGTTCCTGAATGCAAAATACAGTCGTGACTCGATAATCCGACACTAAATGTAAAACCTTCTTTTATGTCGGATAGCAAGGCTGTCGGATTGTCAAGACGGAGGTCGAGATACAAGGAGGGCTTGATGCTTGATGGGTCATTTGTTGTTAATATTTATTGTTCATAGTTGTTATAATAACTAGCAGGGATGGTCTGAATAGCACTTTCTGAGCTCCGGATATTCAGGCCAAATTAATGAAATGAAATGAATGAATGAAAAATACTTTATTTATCCCAGAAGGGAAATTCAATAATTTTAATTAATAATCAACGATGAATATCCGAATATTCGGTGCGGTCGGGTGGGGGGCACTTCTACCGCGGGGGAGCGCTCCAACGGGGTGGAAGTGGCCGGAACGCACAGACCGTACTTGGCTGCTGATGCTAGTTTAGGATAGCGGTCACACTTCTGTTTCCACCACATTCCACTCCCCCACCGCCGCCACCATCCATGTTTACTTCCGCAAACACTGAGCACACTTGCTGCGTGTGACGTCATTGTGTCTTCTTGTGTGCATGCGGGACACTTTTGGGTCGTATGAAGTTCATAGCAGATCACATACAAGTCACATTTAATTGGAAATGTGAACGAACTCACAAAAAAATCGGAACTGAGCATTAAGTCCTGCAGTCTGAGCGTAGCCACTCTGTCGGATTGTTCAGTCAGATAATACGCCGTTATCCTTATTTGTGACATAAAATGTCATGTCGGAGTCGGAATCCAAGGCTGTCGGTATGTTAAGGCTATTTTTAATGGGTTCCATTTGTTTTTACTACAAACCTGTCAGATAGCAAGGTTTAGGATTGTTAAGGGTCGGATTATCGAGTCACGACTGTATTTTATTTAATTTTTGGTTAACTTTCCTTTTGAAGCTGCACTTTTTTCCTCACATTTTGGCTGAGTGATGATGAAAAAACCACAGAGCATTATCACTAAACCTACAAGCTATATGGGGGGAAATAAACATCAAAACAATTAATTAACAATTAATGCAGCATTAAATAGGNTGGGAACCCCTCCTCCCTTTCTCCCCTCACAAGCCATTCTAACTACATCCACCCAATCCCGACCTAAAGCCGGCCATCCATTCCAGTCTAACTCCGCTGCTTCCCTTCCGAATGCATGTGTGGGCGAGTGTGTGCTGGCGTGTTTTGTGGAGGCCTTTGGAGTGTTTGTTTTTTTATCTGTGCGACCAGCAGAAGAGAGGGTGGTCAAAGACAGCAAGCCCCTTAATCCCAGAGATAACAGTGGGAATGAGGGCAGGCAGACCGCCGGTCTAAGTCTGGGGCTAATAAAAGAGAGTGATAGAGACAGGAGTTGCATTCTTCCTATGGCCCCGGCAGGGTGTGACTCAGACTTTAAAGATCCTTGTTTAGTTAACTCGCTAAAAAGGGAAGCAGCGACGAGTCCCTTCTCAAGCACCTGTGATTCTTTCGCAGACACGATCGCCGGCTACCGTCGCTCAAATCTCGGCTAAAAAATACTTTGAATTCCTGGAATCTTGGTTGCTGAAAAGATCTATAAACACCTAGCAAGCGCCCAGGATTCAATTATGTGTTGACAGTGAAGTATTTAATGGCTAAACATTAGCGCTTCCCCCTTTTCCCCCCGAGCTGCCACTCCTACAAATGGGGCCTTATTTAAAGCAACTTCCAGAGAGCACTTGTTTGAATTAGCTAATCTGAAATAGGAATTCATTTCTATTTTATGCTGCCCTGTGGAGTGTAGTGAACAGCAACACAAAACTTTTTTTTTTTTTTTTCTTATGAGTCCAGTAATAACATTGCGTTGTTATAATGGAATGACTGTTGCAGGAACCAGCTTGCAGACATCTGTGTAAACAATTTAATTAAGACCATGTTTGATGAATTATAGCTGGTGAAGGCACTGCCTGTTCTAATACTTCAGTTTCTTAATTACACCAGACATCCATGTGTTCATTCTCTTCGCCCACCCCGGACTCTTCCCCCTGCTTACAATGATAGAAATTGAAAAACTACAAAAGGGAAAGTGCATTTCACACTCTAGTGAAGCAAAGCAGGCAATTTGAAATTAATCAAAACACAATAAGTTTACAACATGATAAAGAGGTGCTGTGTATGAAATGAGGAGAGTTGATTTGTGATACTCTGCTTTATATTAAAACATTTGAAATAGCACTGGCCTTAAAAGAACATTTCCTCTGGATAAAACTACATTTTTAGGTGAGAAATTCGACATGTTTGCATTTAAAAAATGAACACAAATGTTGACATAGTGTCTCAGTTATCCCTGTGGAGTGAGTAAAATCTGCAAATGCTCTTTGCAAACATGGCTAACAGAGTTTACACGTCTGTAGGAAAAGCCCTCAGGGGGGAAGAGAATTCTGTCCTCCATTCAGATGGTTATATTTAGAAGCGACCTTTGTCATTAAAAGAAAAGGTACACCATCAGTGAAGCCAAGCATTGAATGTCAGCACTCATCATGACAATGGCACTGACTTAACCTGGTGAACCTGGAATCAGAGATGAGCACATTTCGTGCCCGGGGTCGGCCATGATATGTGATTCAGACAATCAGCGTGTTATTTTAAGGGGTCCATCAGATATGCCAGACCGGTTCAGATCTCAAACTGTATTTCATTCAGGGCCATGCTCTCCAATTGGAGTATGAAACAGCAGAGTGACACGAAAGAGGGAAATATAGTTGATTTTACAGAGATGAACCAAAACTCTCACACTATAAATGCTTATTACAAAGTCAAAGTTTAAAAACAATGTGCAGTATATCACATATTTTATTTTATCTTTTCATGGGACAACACTGAAGAATTGACATTTTTCTATCATGTAGTCAGTGTACAGCTAGCAGCACTCATACATCTATTTCCCAACGCTGACCACGTGCACTCAACTTCTTTGGTGGACCATGATGATGCCTGCTCTGAGCAGAGCCCGTCCCATTAAACCACCGTACGGTCTCAGCCACCATGCTGCTGCTCAGTTTCAGGGTGTTGGCCATCTTCTTATAGCTTAGGCCATCTGTATGTAGAGCAACTATTAGTTTTTTTTCAGATCCTCATAGAGTTCTTTGCCATGAGGTGCCATGTTAAACTTCCAGTGACCAATAGGAGAGAGGGTGAGGGCGATGACACCAAATGTAACTCACCTGCTAACGAGTCACATGACACCGGAGAGGGAAAATGGTTGATTGGACCAAATTTGGACATTTCCACTTCGGGGTGTACTCACTTTAGTTGCCAGAGGTTTATAGGTTTGAGGAGAAACTGAGGGTAAACTGATACTGTTACACAAGCTGTACACTGACTAACTACTTTACATCATAGCAAAGTGTCAATTCTTCAGTGTTGTCGCATGAAAAGATATAATAAAATATTTGCAGAAATGCTGTTATACTGTACAGTCGTGACTGTACGACCCTTAACAATCTGAAAATCTTGCTATCCGACAGGTTTTTGGGAAAAGCGAACGGAGCCCATTAAAAATAGCCTTAACATACCGACAGCCTTGGATTCTGACTCTGATGTGACATTTTATGTCACAAATAAGGATAACGGCGTATTATCGGACTGAACAATCCCACAGACTGACAATTAAATGCGATTTGTATGTGATCTGCTGTGTGAACTTCATACGACCCAAAAGTGTCCCACATGCACAGAAGAGGACACGATGACGTAACACACAGCGAGCGTGCTCAGTGTTTATGGAAGTAAACATGGATGGTGGTAACAGAAGTGTGACGGCTATCCTAAACAAGCATCAGCAGCCAAGTACTGCCTGTGCTTCCACCCCGTCGGAGTACTCCCCCCGGGGTGGAAGTGCCCGCCCCCCTCGACTGCGCTGAATATTCGGATATTCAACATTAACTGGGCCTGAATATTCGGAGCCCAGAAAGTGCCACTGGAACCAGCCCTACTAGTTATTATAACAACTATGAACAATAAATATTAACAACAAATGAGCCTTCCAGCATCAAGCCCTCCTTGTATCTCGACCTCCGTCTTGACAATCCGACAGCCTTGCTATCCGACATAAAAGAAGGTTTTACATTTAGTGTTGGATTATCGAGTCACGACTGCATATATATATATAAAAAAACAAAAACGATAAAACTTCTCAATTTCTGTCTAAGCTAACCCTCCTGAAGACACTATGGATCATACTTATCATAGCATCATGCCAGCACACATTTCTTTCTTTCTAAAATGAATTATGGAAACGTCAGTATGATGCTTAGTTTATTTTAGCATCAGTTATCTTTAAGGTACCCGCGTCTGCACCAAACAATAGCCGGGGTATCACATCCCCCTAAACTAGGAATGAGCACTATGCCTCCTTCCCTCAAGCTGGGTTTGGAATTCTGACGGGGGGGAGATTAGGGAAGTTTCCAAGCTATTCATACCCCCTCCTCCTCCCCTTCCACCACCCTTTACCAAGCCTCCTATTCTCCGCAGAGCACTTGGCTTGACGGCAGAATCCTCTCCTGTTCAGCTGGACCGGTCTATTTCTGATGCGCCTCTGATGCCATGTTTAGAGCGTGTCTCTGAATGGCTTGTACCTGTTTATCCCAGCAGCAGACAGGCTTATGAGATGTTTGCCTCAAAGCTTACTAGGTGCTTTTCTCAGCTGGAATGCCTGTGTGTTTAATTCAGAGCTTTAATCCAGACAAAAGTGGACCAAACATGTCTTCCGAGTGCCGCTATCTATCGCAGAAAAATGTGCAATCCAAATTTTTTACATGTTTTTTTTTGGTTGTTGCATCTCCTATCTGTTTACTTCTCATCTTTTCAAAAAAAAAAAAAAAAGGAAATCTTGTTTGTCCTCACAAAACTGTATTCTGAGAGAAAACAATCACACCGAACGGAATATATTTGATTCACAAAGCAGATTTGCATAGAGCCATAAAACATTTGCAACATCTCGGCGTTCTCCCCGTAATAACCGTGTTGAGAAATAATGCACGAAAAATGAAAAAAAACCTCAATAGCAGCACTTCCACAGAACACAGAGAGCCGGTTTGACAGCTGGTACAATATTGACATGATGCAATCAGGAGTCTTTGGCTGCAGCGGCATATTCTGCACCGCTGGCGGCCTCACGGTGGCTTTTCAGCAAAGTTTGGAATCTTTTACTGCTCATCACACTTTTTTTGGGTACAAAAATCCAGATCAAAGCTGCAAAAGGAACCAAGTGAATGGTCAGAGAGGGGGAGAAAAAAAAAGCCTCTGTGAAGACTTTGGGTTCAGCTCCTATCACTGATATTCAGCGCCAGTGCATTCGGGGAAAGTTTCCAGCGACCGGCTTTCATGCTCTGACAGACCGTCAGAATGAAGTAAAGAAAACACAGCGCGGGACGGCGAGAAGCTACCTCAGTCAAAACATTAACTTCGGCAAAGCAGTCGAGTTAGCCGTGCGTTTGTGTGAACATGCAAAGGGTTTAACTGGCGGCGCGGAAGTCGCTCGCAGTTACGGATCTAATGCGCAAATTGAACCCGACCTGACTCACCTCCTCCCACTGAACACAAACAACGAGTGCTGCTGGATGACAGAGCCCCGCAGGTGTGCTTTAAAAAAAAACTCTAAATTAAACTTTTTTTTAAAAAGAAGCAGGACACAAGCAGAGCTGAAACAATTATTTGCTTAATTGGTCATGCACTTGACAGAATCAGGAGATTTTTCAGCCAAAAATTACCAAATATTTCTCGTTTCCTGCTTTTCCATACAGTGATTTGGATGTTTGAATCTGTTTTTAAGGGCTTTTGGAGGTGAAAATGTCACTTTGGGGTTGTGGGGAAGTGCAACAGGAGGAGCTCGATAGGTTTGTCAGAATTTTAAGTAAACGATCAATCAGTTTGTGGAAAATAGAATCAATTTTCACATCAATGGGCTGCATTAGTAAAATAGTATTGATGCATGAGTAATAACGATTTTGATAATTACATAACAAAAGCGGAACTTACTGTTATCTGCCTAAGATAGCTTCAGACTTTACTTTTTTTCTGCTTATGCATCACCAAATAGTGGACTTTTTCTTTAGCATTCCCACTACTAATGCTAAATAATGCTACTAATACATTTACTTGAAGTCATTTCGGTCCGATTGTCACTGCTGATTGTCATTTAACTCTGTTCTTATCACTGAGCGTGCAGTTTGCAGCAGTGTCTTCCAATGAGAGGTAACGTTTTGCCCTCCATTTGCATGAATAATACCCAAAAAAAAGCATTTCTGTATGACGCCACCACTAACCGCCATCCCAGCAATAAACACACACGGCGGTTCAATTAACATCATTTTGACAGCATTAGGGGGGAAAAAAAATCTCCCTAAATGTAGAATTTGTAGCAGATTTATTGCATTGTATTGCATAAAACAGACAAATACACGCAGGACCTCGTACTTATTTACTCATTCAAAGGCTTCAGGGCTAAGCCCCGGCTCTCCGCTGACCCGCCGCTCTTATGTGTCAATTATATCCAAATTTGTTCAGCCTACATTTCATACCCCAGTTGTGCTTCAGCTGTTTTACTACGAGCGAGGGAGGTGGGTCAGCGGTGAGATAGCGCAGACCTTTCTAACCGGCATGTCATTAGTTTGACATATTTGTTTTGACAGATGTGGCTTCATACAACCAGATTTTCTCTCCAAAGAGCTGCTTTGCTAACAAACTGTATTCATCCATGTGCTGGATTCAGAAGATCTTAATATCCCCCCGGTGCTGCTGCATAGCTTTGTTTCATTAAAGCTGATGTGTGGGTTTTGAAGTTTTGCCTTTTTTGTTTTCTAGTGGAATTAAAGAAGAAGGACTGTTCTCTTACTTGTTTGAAGCAAATGCATCCAACATGTACAGCGCCCTCCATAATTATTACTGGTTAAGATGTGTTCTTTAGAGGAAAATTCAAGCTTTAATTCAAGTGCATTTATTCAGTGTGAAAAACAATCCCACATTAAAAAAATCATTCTTTTACATCAAATCACATGTGCCACAATTATTAGCACCCTTGATGTTAATACTCTGTACAACCCCCTTTTGTTCATCTGAGTTGAGTTGACGGTTACATTTTTCTACAACTCTGAGAGTAAGCTTCTGCAATAAAACTTGAATTTATTTTAGAATAGAATTAGAATAAAACTTTATTGATCCCTTCGGTACAAGACCTCAGGGAAACTGCTAAACCAGAAAAAAAACAACACAACACCAACATAAAATCAGCAAACAACAACAGCATTCAAAATTCAAAATCATTTAAAATCAGCAACAACAACAGCAACAATAATAACAAAGGCTTTAAGAAGGCTTTAAAGGCTTTTAAGGCTTTTAACACATCTTAACCAGGAGGGAGGGCGCTGTATGTATGCAAACAGTGTGGTCATATCTTTTAGGCCCGCAGTGCAAAACGGTTTCTAGTTTTATTTATGCAGGTACACGTCTTTGCCTTTTACCACTTGTAGGTTTTTCTGGTTTTTTTTTATTGTGTCTGTGACCTATGCTCGTAATTTCTAAGTGCATTTTAATTTCTTTTAATTGTACTAATTGAATGACAATAAAGTAAATCTATCTATCTATCTATCTATCTATCTATCTATCTATGTATCTATGTATCTATCTATCTATCTATCTATCTATCTATCTATCTATCTATCCCTCTGAAAAAAAAGTGGCAAACAGGGAGCAGGTATTTAAATTTTCAAAGAAAAAAAGAAATCACATTTGGGGCAACATAATAAATGGCCAACATCAATCCAAGTAAACACGTTTCTGAGTATTTACAATAATGCGGTAAATCTAGAGGATGAAACATATAAAATATTTTCATTATGACAGTAGGTTTTTAATCAACAGAACACGGGAACAAGGTAGTGCAGTGACAGTATGGCAAACTATATGAAACACTGGCTGTGAATATTAATCTAACCAAGGAGGAGCTTTTGGGATTTTAAGATAGATTTCAGTTTGGTGAATTAAATTAATATTTTGACACACAAACTTTTCTTTTTTTTTTTTTTTCTCATTTACCAAACTTTCCATCAACTCTCTTTGCCAAAAGACACGGAAGGTTAAACTCCATCCTGCCCACTGCCAGCCTCTGTTGGAAGTTCTGATCTTCTCAAATCAGCACATCCACACCATGAGACAAGGGCAGTTGCCGGGCAACAGGGGAAGCAATTGTACACACACACAGTCTGGCCTTTGAAAAATCTGGGGCTTCATCCAACAAGACCAGTCCAGCTGTAGATGTGACCACAGAGCACGCTGGAGGATATTCATACTATTATGGTGGCAGGAATATTTACTGGACTGTGGATTATGTCATTATCGTTTTTTTTTTTTTTTTGGAGGGGAGGGGGGCAAATTTGTTTCTGCAGCTGATGTAGAAACATTGGGTCCTTATGTGAATGTCTGCATATTAAGTCAAGTCAGTTTATTGAGTCATGAACTTAGATGTCCGTGGCAACAGAATGAGTAACATCAGAGTTTCTTGTATTGGGAAATCCAGCTGCAGAAAGTATTCAGATCTGATTGCTTTTCACACATGCACTGCATATTTAGGTTTGTATGAAAAATATAGAAATTTCTTAAGTACGTTTAGAAATCAATCACCCACACCGACGACATGTTTTCTTGATTTTTTCCTGAAAATCCCAAACTAAACAAATTACAAAATACGGCCAAATGTGTAGGAGCAGATCAGGAAACGCTGTTCTGTATCTGGTGTGAATGGGTCTCACTTTATGTCAGTGTTACCTATATAAGGTAGGAACCTTTCTGTCTAGGTAGGGTTTCCAAAAGGAAGGGGACAAACCAGTTTTTGACTGCTGGACAACACGCTGAAAGTTACCGTATGTACGGATGCTGTTTGGGAAATATGCACAAGATTTGGATATCAAATAAAGAAAATGTGGGCTGCAAGGTGCCTGGTGGTTAGCACTGTTGCCTCACAGCAAGAAGGTTGCCGGTTTGCGTCCTGGTGAGGACACCCGGGATCTTTCTGGGTGGAGTTTGCATGTTCTCCCCGTGCAGCGTGGGTTCTCTCCAGGTTCTTCCTCCCACACAGTCCAAAAACATGTTGAGGTTAATTAGTGATTCTAAATTGTCCGTAGGTGTGAATGTGAGTGTGCTTGGTTGTCTGTCTCTAAGTGTAGCCCTGTGATAGACTGGTGACCTGTCCAGGGTGTCCCCTGTCTTCACCCTGAGTCAGCTGGGATAGACTCCAGCCCCCCGTGACCCTAGTGAGGATTAAGCGGTGTATAGATAATGGCTGGATGGATGGATGGATAAAGAAACTGTGTGCATTGTAAAGCAATAGGAGTTTGACTTTAATTTACCAGACATAGGTAATATATTGCATCAATTAAGTTTTCCTGTTTGGATTCCCTCAGTGGCTTGAAGCACTGGCTTAGCCTCTACAGACTGGACATAGTTTAAAGTCCTGGGAACGTGAAGGCCCACCATTCACTCTGCATGTCAGAACAAAAATGGAGCCATTAAGTCTAAGGAACCGTCTGTTAAAAACAACAACAGCAACAACACAGTAAGCACAACAATTTTTAAGTGGATGAAGTCTGACAGTTTGGAAGGACCTCCTAGAGTAGACCAACAGACCAAACTGATAAACCCAGCAAGTCAGGGAGATAGATGACCAAAGAACCCAACAGTCTCTCCAACACAACTGCTCCTGCTGCTCTATAACTACAGCCTTTATGGTAGAAAGCCACTGGATGGGAGCCACTCTAAGTAAAATGCATATGACAGCCTGCTTGGAGTTTGTCAAACTGCATTTAAAGGGCTCTTAGAGCATGAGGGAAAAGATTTTCTGGTCGGATGAGACAAAAATTGAACTCTTTGGGCAGAACTCCAAGCACTATGACTGGTGAGTACCAGGCACTGCTCATCATCTGACTAATACCATCCCTACAGTGAAACATGCATCACGCTATGGGAGTGTGTTCTCAGCAGCAGCAGCAGCAGCGGCGACGGGGAGACGGGTTGAATTAAGGGTCGGAATTCTTCTGTGAGTGAGAGATTTCGGGTGAATATATTTGTAAAAAAAGATTGATAGAACTGAAATGCAATGAGGTGTGTAATAACAGAGGGGCCCAAAATATCTACTTAATCACCAGTGTCTTTGAAAATAGAAATCTAGATGTATAATATTTGCTATGGTGCAGTAACATGTTATCTATGGCTTCATTTGTCTTTGGATGCCTCCGTCTGATAAACCACTTAACCTACCCGACCTACTGGACCAAAACCCACACAAATGAGAACATTCAAAAATCAAAACGAACACACATGACAGGAATTGTGACAATAAAATCTGAAGTGTTTTCCCAAAAAACTGCTAACTGGAAAGCAGTCACTTGACCCCTGATACATGATTGTTCAATTGTATACTACAAAGAGGTGTCACACCAGGGCAGCACCTATGCAGCTGCAGCTGAGGCCCACTGGAGTCATATGTTGGGTGGCTGCCTTTGATAGATCCCAGCAGAATATGTCATACAGAAAGCTGGGTACTTATAACATGCTCGGAATTGGGAAAAAGGAAAACAGACAAATGTCAAATTTGCTTTTGGTGTATTAACAGGAACAGAGAAAATGGGTGTTTGGTTTGATTAAATCGCTTTACCAATATCTCTAAACTACGTGGCACTTCTAACTTTGCACAAATGCTCAAATAATTCAAAAACTTCCTCTAGAAATAGATCACTTTTCTGTTTTTGCACTGTTGTTTGCCTGCGTGATTTAAAATACAGTCTTCAGCCTCGCATATCTGCTTTATCTCCAAGGATTTCCGCCGCGTTACGAGCAATACATTTAAAAGGGGAACCAATCAGTCCTCCTGCCCTTTACCAGGAAGTGGATGGTCATTATAAATGTCACAAAGATAAAACACTTTAATTATCTAAGACTTAAAGGAATTGCCTCATCTGTGTCAAAGAATTGCAATGTCTTCCGTTGGACTGTTGCATCAACTTTGGATAGCGGGTTAATCTGCCAGTGTCACGTCGAGCCAAAATCTGAATCACTCCAAATTAATGTGCTTCCTCGTCTACATTTCCTCTGCTCCGTGCTCGCATTGGCACCACTACAAAGCCATTAGAAGAAACTGCTCTCATTCTCTTTCTCTCTCAGTTTTATTTGGCAAAAGTTAGACATTTTCACTTCTTTTTTTTTTTTAAACATCGAGAAACTGTGCGGTCAAGGCGTGCCCCGTGTGTGTTGTTACAAAGCTGACCTCGATTCAAACAACACTCGTGGTGTTGAGCGTTCTTCGAAAACTTAAATGGAGTGTATTTTCGAAGCGAGCTGGCAAACGAGCGAGCAGGCTTGGCAAGTAGCACACATTTCTAAATGGAAAATGTGTTTAGATTCCGCGTGCACTCAGGTTAGAGTAGGATAATGAACGGAGGAGGACTGCTGTCAGTCTAGAAGAATCGCTCTCTGCTAAACTGATGCAGACGAGTCTTCTTTGTGCGCTACCTCACTTAAGACCAGCTTAAATTAAAGCTGCTCCATCTTATATATACATACTGAAAGAACAACCGCAGCTTTGAAAAAATAAATAATAATGATAATAATCCCAGCTGGAGGCACGGTGCACTTTGAGGTACTTGGTTGGATGACTTTAGCGAGAGGCCTGCTGACAGGGTGTGATTTGCCTCCAAACTCACTGTAGTTACAGGTTGACAGGTATTTATTAATACTGTTGTGAGCTGACTAGCCAAGTCGTTTATATACGCTAACCAGCTCTCTGGCATCTACGCTGCTTAATTTAGATGCCAGAGAGTCACCTGCTTTCAAGTGAGGGATGATCACTGACGGTATGCCTCATTTTAAAGGTTTAAATGGAGATTCTGTCTAAATGTTCATAGCTGTGACTAACAAATCCATCCATAGAGCCAAGTGGAACTACACTGTAAAAAAATACATATATTTTGGCTTCGCAATTTTTTTTTTGACAAATTCTGATGAAATTACGTTCAATCAACTATATTGAGCTACTGGAATTATCCTTTCCTCTTTAATCAAAGTTACATTTAATTACTGAATGACTGGTAGCATAAACGCAACTTCTTAAGTTAATTATTCATTTAAAAAAAGTTGCTTCAAGTAGGATTTCCACAGTATGTTAAAGGATTTAAAAAAAAAAAATATTTATTGATTTAAAAAGTAAATGAATAAAAAAAAAAAAGGTTGCTTTCACATTAAGTAGGTAGGGGAGGAGACGTGAAATCTTGAACCAGAATTTAGTTTTAATTCAACTAATGTAGAAATTTGAGTTTAAACTACTCCGAAAAAAAAAGACGCTGAGTTGGAGGTTACTTTCAAATAATAATAATGTTTGAGTCCTCCTCGTATTCATGAAATAGAAAGCCGAACTTAAATTGCAGCAAATTAAAAATGCCGTCTGGTTGTCCTGCTTACTGCAGCTGGGACTGCTGACCAGCCTGCTGACCGCCTGTGAGCTCTTTGGGACGGGAGGAGCTCACGGCAGCACCGCTGCTCACTGAGAACAGTAACTGTACAACAATACTGTTTTCACATCAGAGTCTCCAAAACACCAGAAAAATCTCCATTAACACCAGAAAGAGTTGCTAGATTTGTCGCTAGTCACCTTTGAAAAAAAAAAAAAAAAAAGTCGCCAAGAGGATTTGGAAATCCGCCACATTTAGCGAGAAAATCAACAAGTTGGCAACACTGCGTTTGCCGGCGGATGTCGCACATCGGCGGGTGTGACGCATATTTTGAGCGACAAAAGAAATTAAACACGTTTTATTTTAATGTTACAAGATCACCATAATCTTAAAATTCAGAATTGCATTTTAAAAACTAACGAACTGAATAAAATAAATTTAAATCAAATACTCATTTATTTTCCAAAGCTTCAAGGAGCTGCATCAGAGGTATGAAAGAGCCAAGGGTTGCCGACCCCTGGTCTAGATGGTGTTGACGATCCTCTGGAGGGCTCTCCTGTCCGCTGGTGAAGCACACAGCGATACAGTACACCAGCACAACCTCGACAGAGCAGCGGTAAAAGGACACCAGCAGCTTTTCCTGCAGGTTTTTTGTTCTGAGGATCCTCATGAAGTGGAGTCGCTGCTGTGCCTTCGTCACTGCTGCTGTGGTGTTGGCAGTCCAGGAGAGATCTTCACCAATGTGGGTACCAAGGTAGGGACCCTTTCAATACAGTCCCTGTTGATGGTTAGCGGATCAGGGTTGATTCATTCGAAAAAGAATTCTGTACAATATTAAGTTGATGCAACTACCAACATTGTTTTGTCGACCCAACACAACAAAATAATTTTTGAACCCTAAACTGTTTGTCTAAATGATGACGGCAAAAAACAGAATCATCAGGTTGATGTGCTAACTTTCTCTCCAGACTGTCTGTCTTGCTAAGCTACTGTCGCTGGGCAGTGCATCTCTTGATGCCATTTAAAAGAGAGACTTAAATACAACACCAGCAGGCATCTGTGTTGATAAAATGCTGCTTAGAAAAGACATTGTGTGGACATGCACTTTCGATTGCATTACATGTAACTCATGCAGCCACCAGAGGTCGGCACACCTGCTGTCTGGTCGGCATCGGCCTTTGAGATTGGATGGGGAGCTCATACATCCGGAGGGAGTCCAGAGTAGAGTGTCGGCCAGTTTAGGTAGTCCATGCAGTTGATCAGGACGCCTCCTGGGCGACTTCTTTGGGAGATTTTCCTGGCACGTCCAGCTGGGAGAAGACCCCGGGGTAGACCCAAAACTCACTGTGGGATTATATATTACATCTGGCCGGGGAACGCCTCAGGATCCCCCAGGAGGAACTGGGAAGCATGGTTGGGGAGAGGTAAGTCTGGAATGACCCTCATTACCTTCTGCCTCCATGATGTGACCTTGGATAAGCAGAAGAAAATGGATGGAGGCATGGAGACTCCATCTGTGGGGACCACTCCAGCATCAAATGGGCGTGACAGCACCCCTCAAAGACAAACCAGTCTAGTTTGTCAGTTTAGTTACAACTCTGGACTAATGCAAAATAGAAAACAATGGAGCGATTAAATGTTGAATTTGAGATGTTGATTTAGCTGGGCAATATGGATGCGCATCTCTCAGTAAATAACTGTTTAGCCAAGCAGTAGTATAAATAGTGTTTCATATTTGAAAATGTATTAAAGGAAATCTGGGGGAGCCGCTTTGAAGTGCTCTGATGCAACTGATAAAATGACTAATCTTACTGCTATGTGCTTATTCTTAGACCGACAGATGGAGCAAACTGTTGAAAAAGGAGACACGGTTGCAGTGGGACTACTGGAGATTCAGGTGTGACTGTTCGGCAGTGGCAAATGGTTTACATGGCTCACAGGTCGGGTAGGAGGGCCCCTTAGCAGAATTTTGATTAGGGCCATGGGGAGGTCAGGACTGGTTCTGTTCATCCCCAACAGCTTCACGGCTGCGAAAACTGCTGCACCTGCAAACCTGTGTTTGCACAGAAAACACTGCAGTCTCATTTCTCAGTTGTAGTGTCTCACTGACGGAAAAGATATTCTAATTGGTCTGTCTGTACCTTTGTGTAGACATGAAACCACAACTTCTAGAATATTTAGGTTAACCTGAGAGATCCAATCTGACAGTTAGGAACTAAAACCAAATGTTTGACACTGTAGTAATGCTTAAACTATTCCATTTATTTGCCTTTTGTCACAATTTGTGCTGTTTTTGCAGCTGTTGTTTTGTATCACGAAAGGGTGTTAAGATTACATGATTGGCAAATGTAACACCAATACACCGACTATTCCACACACAGTCAAGCAAAACGCACCGTCGAATTTGGAGACAATTTCCTGCGTTTCATACGGCAACCATTTTTCTATCGAGGAGGAAGAAAAATAGAAATGTGTCGGCTAGTACACATTTTCCTGATATGGATGGAGACCAACGGGGTGCCCAGTGGAACCTTTTCCTCGCATCAGAAAATGAATTTTAAAAAAACTTGTGGAATGCATTAAAGCTAGAGGTTTGCCTTCTATTGGATCCATTTTATATATCAAATAGGGATCAAATGTGGCACAGGTTCGACAAACACACTCAGAACATGCACGCAACACATTTAGCAGCGAGGAGATATAAAAGTCAGATAATAGTGGAAAGGAAACAACAAAACAAATTAGAGGAACAATTGCGCTCGCTCGCTCGCTCGCTCGCTGCTGCTGCTGCTGACAGGGCATTTCGGCTTTGGCAGGTGCTCATGTTGTATCAATCCCTTTAAGTGTGAGATTTTTATTGAACTAAATGGTATGCACGATTAACAGCTGGGGCCACTGCATCAAGATGTAATGAGTGCATAAATAAAGACAGAGATGGTGATGAGAAATACAGAGGCATGCTGGGATATTAAACCTCTCCAAAGTAGCATGGCTGGATACTAATATCTGGCATGGGTGGTTGTGCTGATTGTGTAGCGGAGAGAGCTAAGCATCTTTATTCACTTGCTCTGTTTGAAGAAAGAAAAAAGTCACATGGTGGCCTTTACTATAAACTTCCCGCTGCTAGAGGACAAATTGCGTGTCCTCTTACCTCTTTGAAAATGGATAAACCTAATGCTGCGATGAGATTGAGCGAAGACAGCGCCGCACATATCCACGTGGAGTCGCTCCATCTTCAGATTATTACGATTCAAATGATAAAGAACTTTAATAAACGTGTTAGAGATGGATGCCGGCTTTGTGTGGTGACAAAAGACACATCTGGTTTTGACGCGTGTTGAAAAAGCCTTCAACACAACAGTCAATTATAAAGGCTCCAAACATTCATCCGAATACGAGCGAACACTCCTCTGTTAATCAGTGTTACAAAAGCAGCACTGTTTCAATTTCAACACACGTGGGGAAAAAAATTAGAATATACATGCAGTTATTCATACGAGAATACACAAATATAAAACGCTGTAAATTTAGACCTCTTCGGCAGGATGACACAAACGTGGCTCGCTGCAGCAAGGTGTTAGGCTGGGATGTGCAACAAATAATCTGTGTGCGGAGGAGAGATAGTGCGCTGGGAAATAAAGTAAGCTGCCAAGTGAAACACAAACCGGAGGAACATTTAGCCTCAAGAAGGCATCAAACCTCGCCCCTACTGCAGAA
This sequence comes from Stegastes partitus, assembly GCF_000690725.1. Taxonomy (NCBI): domain Eukaryota; kingdom Metazoa; phylum Chordata; class Actinopteri; family Pomacentridae; genus Stegastes; species Stegastes partitus. The sequence goes on along the minus strand of NW_007577879.1, from coordinate 353,323 downwards.
ACAACCTTACCTGCCTTTCACTGCCACACAACTAGAGTTTGTGATATTTTAAACCGGATTGAATCACACGCTTTTTTTTTTTTTTTTGACAGCTTAGAGGGAAAAAAAAGCTGCGAACACAGTAGTGACATATTATTACAGTAGACCTTGTCGTATATTTAGAGTCTCGTTTGTGTCCTCTTAGAAACTAAAGTCCAATATCCACTCTCCTTTTACCTATAAATAGGCCTTTTTCACATTGATGTAAGCTTTTCTTTTTTCTTTTCCAGGGCGACTGTACCGGAGAGGTTATGCATTTCATCTCTATTAAATTATTTATGTTTTGCCTTTTTCAATATCAGTGGCAAAAGGGGGGTAACAGGAATGGACTCACCATTGATTAGCTATGTGAGAGCTACAGCGCTGCTCTAAGTGCTTTTGTAACCCAATCAATGCAGGAAAAATGACTTTAATTAGCATAAAAGAATGCTTCTATGCTGTTTGCTATATAAATGTGCTCTATGCTGGTGTCAATGTTAAATAAATAAGCACCAATGAGAAAGTTGGGAAAATCCTGTCTTACTTTTTAAAATCAGACTTCTAAAGATTCCATATTGTTACTCCCTGATTTTGTATGTATTTCATATCATGCAAGAAGCACGCAGCGAGTTTACAAGAACTTTACCCACTGAAAATAGGCGCTTGCTGTGGCAGGAAACAGGGCGGATGACGATGGTGAGACTGAATCAAAACCAACTGAAAGCATCTAAAATCCTTTGTAGAGTTGCTGGAAGCTGCAGAGTTAGGAAACAGTTCCCTGTGGGTTTGATACAAACAACCCCCATGCACAATACACACATCTATTTGTTGCTAATATAAAAAAAATATGTTGTATAACCGTTGAGCCATATGCACCGAGCGATCTGCAAAATCAAAACTAGTTACTAAAACATGCATTACCTTTAATTATGAGGGTTTCCCCCCTTTGGCTACATAACATGGGCGTTTGATGTAAAATAAGATCCAATAATAGCCCCATTATGTACATATTATGAGAGAAGAGAAGGAGGAAGGATGGAGGCTAATCCCATATGAACTCATTATTGAAAACACTGAGTGGAGTTGTGGTTTGACAAGACTACTTATGATTAAAACATCTCCACATTACCCATAGTCTCCTTACCGCAGCGTTAATCAAGTGTCATTTGTCATTTTGATGGCAGGAGATATGGAAAGATAAGCACTTGCTGAATGTTAGACCTAAAAAAAAAACACAATGTCCATCTGTTCCATCGCTCCAGCTGCAGAAAAGAGAAAAAAAAATGCACGTTTCCCTGTGTGTGGGTGTATATGGGCTTCATTGTGGACTCTCAAATCAAAAACCAAAGTCTGCTTACCATCAACCTAATGCAATTGAACTTCCTGTGCCTTTTCTTAATATGTCACGCCGCGAGTTCTCCAGGTACAGACCTGCAGCTGCAGCCGTTATTACGACATTAAATCAAGCCGTCACTGTGCTAAAAGCAACATTTCCCTGAGAAACTGCAAATACACATTTACTTTGGATGAATGTCGTAAATTTGACAGTTCTGATTTGTAATTTGCTGAGGTGACTCACAGTGCTTGGCAGTGGTTTATAGGTGCAGTGAGCATCATGTACCAGCCTTTCATTTTTTTTCCTTTTTTTCTGGTTGTTGATGACAATATGCTGGTGGTGGTACACATGTTTCCATCATAACAATACCTGACACATGACTGACAGATTATTGTGACTGCTGTGATGCCATTTGATACTGATTTTTTAATTTAATTCCATCCTTTTCTTTTTTTTTTTATCCATTTATTTTTCTGTAAATACATTCTCTACATATTGGCTCCTTTGTTTCCCTTTCCTTTCCTTACATGAAACAACCAAAAGACATTACTATTCCTCCCAGAGTTTCCTTTTCCTTCCATATAAGCCCAGAAAAAAACATGTGATAAAAGTGCAATGGCTTCCCTTTTAACCTCTGGGAAATGTTTTATACGCTTCTTATTGTACTTGATGAGGTTTGTTTGGCAGTCTCGTCTAGCTGCGAGCAAACCTTTTGTGACAGAACTTGGCTGCGGCCTTTAGGGTGTCAAATTGGTAGCAATAACTATTAAGAGTGACGGGAAGGAAAGCAGAGGGGGGGAAAATATGGGCTGCACTCAATCTTCGTCTCGTGCTGACTGGAAGGCGGGAAGTAATTTAATAATTCTTCAGCTAAAAAAAAAATCATGTGAACAGGTGTGTCACTACAGGGGAGACGTCCCAATCCCTGACGAGGTCTGGAGTCCACATCGTCTGCGTAAAAATAATGCAGTTTGTTTAATATGGGGGTGAAGACACTCCACAGCATCGGGAGCTCTGCGCGTCCACTTTATGATCTCCGGGGATATAAACTTGCAGCCTCTCTAGAGAAAACAGCCCATAAAAAAAAAAAAAGTGGTGGCTTCTCTGGCACCTGCAGCATCTCTGGTAATTTTAAGATGCTGCTGCTGACTCCCATAGTAGCAGTCAGCGCCATTAATACGATATGACCACGCTGTGCCCTGCTGCAAAAACACAAACACCTCCCCCTCCAGCACACACTTTTTTTTTTTTTTTTTTATAGCTACACAACGGCACAAACACACACCCAGCATTCCTCTCATTGGCTTTGTGAGCCCACATGGTTAGCGCTGTGAAATACCTGTCCAGCTCAGCGGTGTTGACAGCATTTCGAGCACACCGGAATTTATTTCAACAAATAAGCACCAGAGCCAACCACCTACAGTAAATATTTTTTAATATTATGCCTGGAAGAAATGGTTTGGCGGGGCCGACTGTGACGGCACCCTTTAATATCGAGTTCAAGTTCAGATCTACTTGGCCGTATTTCATGGAAAGGATATGAAAAGGTCTGCAGATTTTTTTTTTAAAAGCGATAACAGTCCACAAAAAAACAAAAAACAAAGCCTGGAACATTATAGCCATTACGGCATCTGATGTGGTGTATACGGCTGCTCCCCGTTAAAGGGAAGATGGAGCGCTGCATCAGCTGCCTTCATAAAGGCCACAAATGAAACAGCAACAGTGCTATTGTGTTGACCCATAAAATAGGAACTAAAAAGACAGGCTTACTCACTGCGTGTTTACCTGATTCTGCAGCCTACACCTTCTTCAGGGAAAGCATCCCGACCATTGGTAACCATTGGTAACCAAACACCCACTGTCTGTGCCGGGGTGAAGCTGATAAACAATTTAACACACACACACACACACACTATTAAGAAGGTAATTTATTAGCGTGTTTGTATATTTTTCATACTACTGTTTGGCTCTATTCCTTCCACAGATAGAAGCCGTCACATGAAGACTGCTGTTTCCTATAAGCACATCAAATATTGTCTACACTGGCCTGTGTGTAATTTGTTAAATTTACTCAGTCCAATGTGTACTTTGTTTTTTGTTGACCGTGAGCTCCCTGATGACATACTCCCTGCAAGCTTTCGAAATTTTCTGCCACTTCCTTTTAGGACACACTTTTCTCTTACAGATTGTGCACAGCCCAGCAAGTGACTTTAAAAAAAAAGAGAGAGTTCCAGTGTTGACCAGCACTGTGGAAGACTTTGAAGGGCTCTTGCTGCGGTGTAGGAATTGAAGAAGGCTGACTGCATGGGCTCCCAGGCATAAAGAAGCTGACAAGTGCTCCACTGATGTGTCTTAGATGCTGGGGAGTGTGAGAGTGAAGCGCTGGTGTTTGTCACGCATGCTTACATGCATGTTGTAATACTTCTTGTGCCTTACATAATAAGGGGACAAAATTAAAGTTGCTTGTAAGTGACAAGCTGCGGCCGCTTTACCAGCAACGACCTGTGTTTTACTCCTCACGACAATGTTATGTGGTAAAGACAGATATAGTAGATTTGTAAATTGTCAGAAGGGTAGTTAGTTAGTTAGTGCACGTGAGTCCCTCCCTTTGCAACTGCACACCTTCCCCATGCTCATAAACACACTGAGAGTGATTTTGATGTATATTACTTACTAGGGTGTAAAGATTCACCACTACGAACCAGAAATCGATTTAACTGTGACGATATAAATCTATTGATCTACTGTGAAGCGGCCGATGTTCAGTTATAAAGTTATAAATCGGTTGATTGGCGATCTGCTACCAAATATGGCCGCTCCACTCTTGTGAGACTCCCACTGTGACGAGAGTAACGTTCGCTTAATGTGTGTGCTGGCAACAATAGCACAACAGCATGGCCGACAGCACCGGTGTTCCAGGTTAACTGGCGATCCAGGTTAACCCTTTACGGGCCAAGTGACCATATTTGGTAACTTCCTTGGACGTCCACTATGTCCACCCTGTGCCTCTGCTTGAGATTGAAGAACCACTTTGATTCAGTTTTTATATTAGTGCCAATATCACTACCTTATGAAAAATGTCACTAAACAAACGTTCCAGGCGTTTTATAATCGCTTTGTTACTGGTTTGCATTGAACTCCACTTTGATTTATTTTTTCAGAACAGTGCCAAAACCACTACCCCAAGAACAATGTTACTAAATGAACTTGCCAAGCACTTTATAAATACTTTGCTACTGGTTGTGTAAGTATCATTACTTCAAATTACAATGTCCATCCATCCATTATCTATACACCGCTTAATCCTCACTAGGGTCGTGGGGGGCTGGAGTCTATCCCAGCTGACTCAGGGTGAAGGCAGGGGACACCCTGGACAGGTCACCAGTCTTTTTCTTTCTTTTCTTTTTTTAAAACTGCAGACAGGCAAGTTACCATATATGGTAAATTTCTTAATCCTAATTTGAAACATTTTTATGATTTTTTTTTTTAAAGTCACAGAAGTAAAAATATCTTGAAATATCCTTCAATAACACCCTAGGGTTGAAATGTTCATTTTCCAAGTATTTCAAGGAGTGTCCTATAAATGGTTGATGTTTGCTGTATTTACGCTCCAGATGTTCTGTTTGCAGATTCATCCTGATCAGACCCGCAGGTGTGTAAAGATAAAGATACTACATGAAGAAGACCTCGCCGAAAAACGGAAACATCACTCATTAATAAAGTCCATATCCATGTCAATATCATCTACAGACAGCAAAACCAAAGGTGTTGACCAAAATAAAACACAAGTTTCAAGTTCGGTGAGAGGATTCGAAGCTATGGAGTCCAGCAGTAAAAATATGAGTTCAGCGTTCTACGCATTGTGCCAGCTCAATTAGGATCCCTTTTCATTCCTATAGATCTTTTCCATTCCGTCAGATGTCCAACACCTGGTGGTGATTCAGGAAACACGCCCGGATCAACTGCTAGTAGTCACAACTCAACACAGATACACACTGCCTGTTTAACAACGACACACAAAACTAATAATTGTCTCACCAAGCAAAACCCACAGCATAGTAGCACATTGTGTTGTGTTGTGTGTTATTCTGTGCATTCAGTGTCAGCAGCCCAGTGCAGAATTGAAGCTTAACTTGGGTTTGTTTAACACACACAGCAGCTTCCCACCACAACAACACGCAGCAGAACATTAGTTTGTTTTGACAAAATGCATCAGAACAAACTGAAGCCACATTGAATGTTTTCAGTTTGCACAGTTTATGGATCGCAATATACTGAAGGGTTTAATGTGAATATTTTCTCATATTTAATACAACAATAGTCTGTCTTGTCTGTGTGTATTTGAAAAATAATGTCATTGTTGTAATTGTTTAATTGTTTTCACCACACACAAAAATTCAAGCTGCATCGCATCGATTGTATCGTTAGTGAATCGTATTATAACCCACGCATCTAGATTCGTATCGGATCGTCTGTTAAGGTAGAGATTCACACTGTACTGCTGTTTTGAGGCCCTCCTCTGCTACTCCTTCTGTGTCTGTTTGGTTTCAGTGTTTGTGCGTCTCCTCTCTGATTGGTCCATGAGTGCATCATTCATCCACGCGTCTGCTCCAGTCCAACAAATCATGGAAACAGACACACACAGAGTGGAACTAAGGGTTGACTAAAACGCTACGGCCATTCAGTGTACTGTACGATGCTCGTGTGGGCTAATTGTTGTCTGGGTGTAAATGTAAGTGAAGGAAGGGAAGGAGGTGTGATCGACGTTCCTACTTTGGTCTGAGATGCCGGTGTACCACAGCGACATCTAGTGGTTCTTAAAGGTTGAGCACCAAACCTTTAATGGTTGTTGGTTTTCTAACTTACTGGTGTGGCTTGAAGTGGCAAAAGAACATTTGGGATTCATTTGCATAATTCACATGCATTCGTGCCTGTGATGCCATGATGCAATTAGCTCCTGGCAAAGCAAACCAGACGTTTGTCGCAAAACGTGCGAAGACGGCGAAGAAAAGGAAAGCAAACGGGGGGGAAACGCATGTAGGTGGTGCACCCATGAGATGAGAAAACCACGGATAGAAGTAGTCAGATGTAGACTTGTATCAGTGAGCTCGCAGTTAAATGGTTTTCACAGTCCTACTCTGTTGTCTGTAAATTGGAGCATGCCTTTCAGGAAGGAACAAAAGTGCTCTTAGTGTTCTGCTTTGGCACATTTACGCGCTACATGTTGCTTTTGCAGCTGCACAAGGCTTCCATATTCGCCATCCATCTGCTGCTTTCTATTCACACGACGAACTGTTCATTGTGTCGTCGCGATTGTCTTTGACAAAAAAAAAAAAAAAAAAAAAAAAAAAAAAAAAAAAAAACAATAAAAAAACACAACAATTCCAGGAAACAATCACAAGGAAAAAGACTAAAAGCAGGGGGCACATATCGTGTTGCACCGACTGGCTGCACATGATTATGAGTTGATTTGCTCCTTGGGGGGAAGTTGTGACTATTAATTCATAATTTTGCGCTTAGAGAATGGCTGCTTGGCAGGCCTTTCTGCTTCTGATGCTCACATTTATTTTTGCTGAAGTGGGTTCCAAGTAATGGGATATAATAATGCTCCATGGCTTTAAATGTGAGCAAACCTGATTAAGCAAAGAAGGTGGGAACTGGATCGACTTTTTTTTGTTGCTCATTTGAAACAAAAATCCGTGTTAAACTAACCTTGATAGCTGAGTGATACCAATGTGGGAGTGTCTCCAGCTGCATTTTTAGTTAAGTTTAGATTTGAATGTCTCATATTTATTGTTCCATTCACATTGCATTAAATCTTAAAAAGGTAACTTACAAATACAGCAAAAGCAACACAGCAGTTAATTTCTATTAGTGGACAGTGTTATTTCTAATTGCACTATTGTACTTACAGATGTACTAATGATAAATCAAACTAACAAAAACAGCAAATAACTCATTCAGCTTAACATTTTACAGCACATTTGTTTGACTGACATGCCTCCCGTAGTAACTTATGGTTGTTGTTTGCTCGTCTGACCTGAGCCGTAACTAATGCACCCGCCTAAATGCTTCATATTTATCCCGGTGAACCTAACTCCTGCGTGGGTCTTCTTCTTTCAGAGCATCCGTTCACCCACTCCTATGTGTGGCGTTTAGGGATTCGGGTGGCATGTCAGTTCCTAATTTAAGCGCCACTTCAGCATTTACACTCAAATCACAAATGAGGTGTGATCATTTGTGGCATTGTGAGGTGAAAACGCATTGTACTTACTCCCTGTAGGTAACAGGAGGCACTGTGACATCTTTCAGCTGTCTTCACAATGCCATCTTGTGGTACGATTCTATGCAAAACACTGGAAGTCTCTGAGTTGGTGCTTTATTACAGCAGCACAAGGCATTTCCCGTGGTTCACGCTGTAAATTAACCAGATCTAATTATTAGAGGCTGTGTATTCAAGGGACATTTGACTCCGTAACACTGGAGAGGATAATGATATCACAGAAGCAAAGGACAGGAAAATACAAGCTTAATAAATACCCACTGATGTGTTATAGGTACTTACATCCATAAGTCCGAAACTGAGAACACACTAAGCTTATGACCTGTGTTGCACCGTTCACTTTTATTTATCCTCCTCTGTTCTGTTCCACAAGAGAGCAATGGGTTGCAGACAATATTGAGATGTGTACATTATTCGATTAAACTGAACATTAGCTGTCAAGCAAAACGGACAAACTAACAAGTTTGCTTAGTGGCTGCTTGAGCGACTAACTTAATTTTCCCTCTGTAGCAATTTTTCATTCACAGACTGGTGTGCAGTGATGAACGAAATATCAGGGGAAAGTAAATAGAGCAGGACAGGGGGAATACAGTGAAGTTTCTAGGAGTTGTTGTGACTTTGCTAAAGGTTAAAGCTTCCCAACTAAAGTCCTAGTCCTCTGAGTAGTCACTGTTATCAAGGTCCTGATCCTACTTTGCATGGATGAGCATCCCTGTGGGGTGTGACCGCTTCAACCAAGATGCTATGTATGGAGGTGCACCTTCAGCTTCAGTCAAGTTGATTTAACATGAAAAAAGGCAATAAAATAGTGAACAAACCATAGACTGTATAAAAGATGGACGTAGCAACCGGCCCCGAAAAATGAAGCCAACCCAGAAGTGTTAAAAACCTGCAATATCACTACGTCCACTAGTCCTGGCTCCAAAAAGCCCTGGCTCCCATAGAGTTGAATTGGAAAAGAAGTGATCACAGATCATGAAATACTGCATTCCTACAGCTCAGGATTTTTTTCTTATTAGTTTTCATAGTCAAATCCAGAGATCAGGTGGCCAATCTGAAAATAAATCAATACAGAATTTTTTAAAAATCGTCAAAATTTTGCGTGGAAAGGGGCGTGGCTGGCTTGATTGACAGTCGGCAGCGACCATACAGATGAAGCGAGCAGGAGGCGGTAAATGTGGGCGGGCAGAGAGGGCCCGCCTCTCAATCCGTCTGACCAATCACTGCTCCTATGGCTCCGCCCCCCTCCCACGATTTTTGGCTCCAAAAATCAAAGATGTCAACCAGGAAGTAGCAAAACCCTGGCTTCATTTTCTCAGTGCAGAAACCAACGGGTGACGTCATGGTAGCTACGTCCATCTTTTATACAGTCTATGGAACAAATGTCAACTTAGATGGACTGAAAATTCCAACTCTGTCAATTGGGATGGGATCCAGCACCACCCCAACCTTCTGGGGATAAAGTGGTATAGCGAACGAATGGATAGCTAATTAAGGCTAGTTCACAATATCCACATCTTGGGCATCTTGAATGACAGATGTTAGCTATAAATCCAGATGGAGTGCCAGTCAAAAACCACCCTTTCTGCAGCAGTTTTCCAGGTATGCAGTGATGAGAATTCATACAAGAGCTTCCTCACCTCGCCTTTGATGTTGTAGTTGTGGACACTTTTGCCCTCGATGATATGTTCTATGAACTAAGTCATTTCGACGAACCTCAGCCTTAACCCTAACTACGTCTGAAACCTTAACCTCAACCCGTCTGCAGTCTCCAGCTTTTGATTAGTGGATCATATGAGATGTGGTGACAGCGCACAAGGACAAAGATTTTCTTTTCTCCTTATCAAACTCAACGGCACGTCCCAAAGGTTTGCGACCTCGTCCGCGTGACCTTGAACTCGCCGCGGTGGTTAGTTTATAGGACTTGTCAACATATACTGTATATGCTGCATTTTTTTTTTTTCTTTCCAATTAGGCCTTATTGCCTGGGAACAGGAAGTGTGACCCTTGTGTTTGGACGTATACCATCCTCTTAATAAATACAGTGCATTATTTACAGCTTTCTTTCCTGCGTGTAGAAGTCCTTCTTGTAAAACCAACCTTCTCACCTCCACCTCTGGCACATCTCACTGTCCACAATGTTTTTTTTTTTTCATTCCCACTCAGTATTTCGCCTTTTATTTCGCTTCTCACCGGCAATAATTGCACAGCAACGCCAACACTTTCCTCCAGGTCTAGTTTCAGAGCAGTGTGTCCAGGAATAAGCACTGAACATCTACAATCTTTTCAGATGGGGGCAAGGACTTTACATAAGTACTTGATGTGAAATCTTTGATGGCTGACATGAGCTTTTCTATAACTGTTAAAGTTTGGAGGAAAGAAGCTCAGTCGGTAAAATTAAAACACTGTACAATTCATATTTTAGCTTGTGTGGGTGCGTATCTGGCAGATTTACCACTGAAACTAGAATTCACAGGGCATGGCTTCATTTGCAACAGGACTTTAGAGGAGAGCGCTACTGCTGCACTTGCAATGTGCATTTTAAAATTCAAATGCAGCTGAACCAGAAATGCTGTCTTCTTTTTTTTTCCCTTACTCTCCCAGTTCTCGCTTGTATTTTTATTTGCAAAATGTCAAAACTCTACAGATGATAACTCTAAGCCAGATAGCCATGGATTTGCTGAGTGTGTGTGTCAGCCTAATTTTTTTTTTCTCCCCCTCTCTCGTCTCTGAGGGTGTGAAGTTGATTCATAAAGCCCTGGGATCCGCGTGAATTTTTCATCCCGGTTCAATCTTTTTGAACGTGCGTTAATTTGAGTCGCTGTGTATAAATTTTTGATTTATCATGTCTTTATTGACTTGATATACCGTCGCGCTGCCTCTAACATTTGCCTTGCATTCTGTCTGAATACGCGGTAACTCATTTTCAAAAGGGTAGCTCTCAGCGCCGACTGACGTTACATCAATTGAGGCAGTTTATCAGACTGCGTGAAGTTCCCTCCGGGGCTGCAAAAAGGCCTCACGTAACTTATTTTGCTTATACAGTAGCGATCCCTGAAACCTGTAAACACATGTTGACGTGCATATTCAGTGCAGTTCACCTGTAGGAATGTCAGATGATGTACTGTTTTCTCAAGGTGTCACTATAAAGAGGCAGTTCAGTAAGTTTGTTAGCGATTACTATGAATTGCAGGTACATTGGAAAGTCAAGGAGAACGTCAACATGCTATACGTTAGGAATCAATTGCTTGCAACAATATAAGGAGCCTCACACAGTTTCATGCAGAATGTAACAGCAGCCAAGCATCAGCTCTAGTGTCTGTGCAATAGCTACAGTATTGGGTTGTAGGTCACCTGTATTTTGAAAGTGTAACCGCTGGCTTCTCTACTGCGTTGTGTGATGAGCTGATCTCCGTTTATTAAAACTTGACAGACGATAAAAAACATGCACAAAATCCGCCGTCAATTCTCGACTTGTACCGCTACAGAAATGAAATGATAGAACAACATATTAGAACCAGGAAAGTAAACTTATAAATGAAATTATGTGCATTAGAAAACACGCAGATAACAGCGGCACTGTCTGGCTTACCTCTCCCACAGAATACATGAACAAAAGGGGAGAGGTAAGGCGGGAAAAACCCATTTATAAGACAGGGTGGGCGACCAAAAGCGTATGTGGGGTACCGGGACCCCCAAGTGAAGGTTCCACACCATAACCAAAAGGCAGACCAGATTTTGTTTGGTTCTATTAATGAACGTAAACAATAAAATAACAGCAGATTAAAATATATATGGTACAATATGTATAACTAATAAAATAATACATAAAACCGCTGCTGCACCACTGACCCTGTTTCACAAGGTCCAATACACAATCACTGTAATAGTTACAAATGCAGAAAAACAGACTTAAAGCATGAAAAAAATCTGTCATATACATGCGAAGTAAAACATGAGCCGCTACACTGCCAGATCGATTAGCCCTATTCAGGACTTTCATGTTGCCATACGCAGAAGGTCTTTCGAGATCCATTGGTCCCCAAGAAAGAATGTGTGCAAAATATTTGTTGGTATTTATTAAAGACGTTGATACTATTGTCAATACATTTTCTGATATGTTGACGTATTTCTGTTTCCAAATGCATGACAAATGTCCCTCTTTTTATATATATATAAAAAAAATCTTACTTGTCACCTAAACCAAATGGCCTGGGTCCAAAAGACCCCCAAAGTCCTGAATACGGTTAAAACTGGGGCATTTCTTTTCAGATGGGATGGACGATAAAAAGAATGCAGCCGAGCTTTCGATGTAGTCTGGCAACAAACACTGCATGGTCATGAGAGACGGAGGTGTTTTACTCGGCGTTTCCAGAGTTCACATTCGTGGACCCGAAAGCACAACATTATTGGCAAACTGATGACAGCGAAAGG
>NW_007577879.1:331543-340287 GCF_000690725.1 Stegastes partitus | reverse complement strand
GTCTGTGTTAACAAGCAAAGCCGTCCTATTGGACTTTCAAACATAGCCTCGGATTTCTTTATTTTTTCTCCTTCCAGAAAAACTTCACAACTAAAAAAAAAATAAAATGCGACGACCCCTGCGCTCTCCTGTCAATAGATATTTTTTCGTCTGCCTGTGTTTCAGGTGCCTGGTTGTATGATGCAGGGATTACCAGTGCCAACTGGAAACACCTGGGTCTGGTGTTCCCAGTCTATAAAGCTTTTGGCTGCTGCTGGCATTCTGTCTCTTTCGCTTTCCTACCTGGCAGGCAGCCGTGTGGTTATGCCGTTTTAGCTTCTCTTCATTTCTTTTTACTTTGTTTTTTTTTCTCTCTCCTCTCCCACATCTTTACAACACTCGTCTCTACCCACCCTGAATCCACAGACGCTCCACGAGTGCTGTGCTTTCATCGCGTATTTAAATAATGTGTAATAAATTACTTCAGAACCAGGTTGTGACACCGACGTTCAAATGTGGACCTATTCTTTTATCATAAATCCTATTATTCTCACTTTTTCATCCCCAAAAGGAGAAAAGAGGAGTTTCAATGCGTAGCTGCAGACACTAAGAGGTTAACAGCTGTTCACATGACATATAATTAAAGCTTATACGACTGTTTCAAAGGAAATTAATGGTAACGCTCTTTGAGAAAAAAAAACAACAGAGACAACATTCTGCCTCCCAAGAGGTATTTGGACTGTCACCACGTATCAATATCCCCGTGCTCCGCGACGACTGCATCGGTTTGTGCAGACGAAGCAAATAAAGTGGTTTAAAAATCTCTCATTCAAGACGGATAAGAGAGAAGAACATTTCTATTTGGCGGTTTTAAAGTATGAGGAATAAATAAGAATCAAACGGTTAGATTTGAACTTAAGCGCTCCTGTAATGCCGCGCCTGCCGTCTTCGGGTGTGCAGAGAGCGGTGGTCGTGATTCCGGGAGCCGCTCTGTCATTTGTAATTCTGTGGTCGAGATGTTGACAGCCAGCGCCTGAAGGTAAAATACGAGGCTGCCATGCGGCTCACGTACCTGTTCCACTTGCAGCGCCTGATTCTCTGTGGGGAGATAGTAATACTGAAATGCTTTGTGTTGATGTGTTCACAAGGATAGACAGATTTAACTGGTGAAGTAGCTTAGCTAGTGTACTGCTCAGGGACATCATTGTGAACAGATATATAACCTATGAAAATGTCCAAGCGTGACCTCAGTTACCAAGCAACCGGTACAACTGAATTGATTAGTCTGTTCCCTAAAGCCTGGAACGGATCTGGCATTTTCAGAGCTCCCACATCTATTTTTGTTTGACGAGAGGCTGGTCTCCTATTATTTCTAAGAATGCAAAAAAAAAAAAAAAGGTTTCGATGTACAAAAAAAAAAAAGAATTTCATGAAAAGGTAATGCAAAAATAATAGTTAAACACAAGCAGAGGATGCTAAATTTATCCCCATTCCGATCGATGCACTCAGTACAAGTTCCTCAGTGTGAAAGGCTGAACTTTTCTTTTATAACCATGATCAAAACCAAAACATAATGAGGCTTTTTTTGTGTGTCATGAAACAATCATATAAAAAAAAAAGAACCCACCAAAAACGCCAATCTGAACTCACGCAGCCCCATTTCTAGCAGATGAATATAATCATCACATTACGCCTTATTCACAAAGCACGTAGAACGCATTGTGTTTTGAAAAGAGGTGTTAAAACGACGCTGATGACTATTACGCTAATCAGAGCACTCGATAGCCAAAATTTAATATAATTAAAACAAAGCTTGGATGATTAAATACACAAGGAATTAAAGGCTCTACATGTCGGTGTACCGAGTAGGAGAAGGAGTCATTTTCTCCACTTCTGCTTGCAAACTGGTGAAAGAGAAGCATGCGGCGCCATCGGGAATAATCAGTGTCAAGGGTGGCCATGGTTTGCACACTGTCTTACAATGCTGAATCAAGCCAACAGCTTGTTATGCCAAGGTTACCTGCTACTTCCTGCTAGCCAATGAAAAATAATCATTCCTGCGTAGATTGCCGTGATGTAAGTGCAGTTTCACGGCATCAAGCGCTGAGAAACAATTGATCCGCGGAAGATCAGTGAAGTGTGAATGTAAACAGCTGATGTCATCTGTTCTTGGCATCCTGTTTGGAGAACTGTGTCTACAAACTTGCCACTCTGCATGTCCAAAACAAGAATATTAGATCCCTCTCGAGAGGGAAGCTGCTCTGAACTCTCCATTCCATTACCAAACTGTCAGTACATCACGGTGGGAGAGCACTGCTTTTAAAGAGGATGAGAGGAGCCTGTTATGAAAGGCAGACTGACCCCGGTTCCTCGCTCTGGGAGTCACCAGACCCTGAAAACAGCTAGCCACAAAGTACTTCAGACACACAGACTATCCAACATACAGGTCAGCTTAAACTAGGCTTGTTTATTTGTGTCCAAACTGAGGCTGATTCTCAACCTCCTCCAGTTACTGCTGCTCTGATTTAACACTTGTTTGTTGTTCCAGTTGGTGGTGTATTCCTGTAGGGCTTTCTTTACCCAAGTTGCATTAAAGTTCAGGTATATGCCCATGTATGTATGTTTAATACAAGGTATTCAATCGTATTTGTAAAGACACTTAAACACACATCTTTTAAATTATACATAATAAAAACAGATATGTTCTTCGCAAAAATGGCTAGTTATGGGATAAGTTATAATGTTAGCGTGCAATATGGCTCAAAAGGTTTGGTACTACCACAATTTACTGGCAAACCAAATGACAATTCTGTTTATCTTCTTGCTTATGTACCCAGCGACAGCTTAAGTCACGGGTCGGCAACTAGCGGCTCCGGAGCCACATGTGGTCCTTTCATATATCTGCTGCGGCTCCTTGTGGCTTTGGAAAATAAACATATTTAATTTAAATGTATTTTGTTTTAGTCTGTCAGTTTTTAAAATGTAATTCTACATTTGAAGATATGGTGATCTTGTAACATTAAAATAAAACACGTTTAATTTTTTTGTCGCTCAAAATATGCGTCACACCCGCCAATGTGCGACACCCGCCAGCACACACAGTAACTTGGTAACTTTTTTGCTAAATCTGGCGACTTTCCAAATCCTCTTGGAGACTTTTTTTTAGTCAGAAGCGACAACTGACAAATCTAGCGACTCTTCTGGTGTTTTGTGTGACATCTCAGTTACTGTCCTCAGCGAGCAGCGGTGCTGCCATCAGCTCCTCCCATCCCAAAGCACTCACAGGCGGTCAGCAGTCTGGTCAGCAGTCCCAGCTGCAGTCAGCAGGACAACCAGACGTCATTTTTACTTTGCTGCAGGTGGATAATTTAAGTTCAGCTTTTTATTTCATATATACAAAGAGGACTCAAATAGATATTGAGTATTCTATTTGAAAGTAACCTTCAACCCAGCATCTTTTTTTTCGGAGCAAAGGTTTTTGTTGCTTGCAGAAATAAAATTTTGTTTTCTTTGTAGCAGTTCACTGATTTCATAAATGCAATACACTACAGTTTGTTTTTTTTATACACAACATTAGGTAAAAATGATAATATGCAGTGTTATCTTCATTTTAGATGTCAAAAGGGTTTTGTGGCTCCTAGTGTTTTCTTTTCTGTGGGAAACGGGTCCAAATGCCTCTTTGAGTGCTGAAGGTTGCCAACCTCTGGCTTAAGTGAATTGCTTGGATCAAAGGCAAATTGAATTTTTAAGCAAACACGCACATTTCATTTTAGAACACTGTTGCTGATTGTATTTTATTTGTTATCATTTTCAAACAATGCATGATTATGACCGGATGGAAATTAGCCTTGTGCTAAATCTATTTACTACAACCTGAGATTGTATGTACATTAATACGCACTGTCCCGTCTAAATAAGCAAATGTGATGACATTTTGCTTTCTATCCATAAAACGCTCAATGTTAAATATGCACATTTCAAACAGACTGGGCTAACTTGTGTGCATGTGTGCATCAAACTGTTGTTGGAACCAAACATTGCTTCAAAATAGACCTTTTGATAAATGCAGTTAAGACACCCTTACCTTAAAAGTAAAAACAATCCATACACATCAGATTGATTCAGTACTATGTACCTACATCTGGAGCATTCCTCCATTTACGGTTCTGAAGTTACTTCATGTACAAAAAAAAATAATTAAAAATTAAAGTAAAAAAACTAAGAGCAAACTCCACCATCTTCAAAAACAACCCTGACCTGCACTAACCAAGATTCTGTAACTCATGCTCTGAGAGATAAGCTTTTCACCCAAAGGACGATGTTCAGGACCGGCTGAAACTGATGCAACTGGGAGGTAAGCGCCAAACATAAAACTTTATAACACCAGTTCATCAAATCAGTCTGACAGCAGGCGTTATTAAAGTGACCAAAATAAATATAGAGCTGCTTAAGTCCATAATCCTGCCAAGGAGCAACTCGGCCGTTGTGTTGTGCAATTGTAACTTATAATTTCATCATCGGGGAAAAATCCATATGTAAAATGCTTTACGTCCCTTAAATTTATATATTTTTTATTCTGCTTCTGACAGCATGAATAGTGACTTTTTTTTTTGTTGCCATTTTTATGCCAGCAGTCCAAAACAAGTCATTGTTGCACAGCAGCAATTATAGCTGAATATCTAAAAAACACAGTAGTTTGGTGTTGCCAAAAAAGCCACATTGCCACTGAATATCAATCAATAAAAATGCCAGGGTTTCTCATAAAGAGTCATTACTATAATCTCACTTTTTACCGGCTTTATCAGCATCAAAATCTCAAGCTCTATGCTGTCTTCGTCTACCCATCGCTCGCTGACCCCGCACACAGAGGTGGAACTACCCCTTTATGTAATTCTGACATGTTCATTTTATCTGCGGAAGTGGATTTCATTCTATGTGACAAGAAGCCTGATCAAGCAGATGTCTTGATAGATTAGAGGGGGCTTGTTTAATTTAGCTATCTTGCAGACGTATTCAGTGAAGCAAACAAGACGGGCAGAACAATGGCGGGATGGTTCACAAAAAGCATTACCTAGCACGAATGGATCTCAGCGCTTGTTTGGAATAACAGAAGTTGGGTTAAGTTTGCTTTTGCAGCCTTTTTATGATGAGATGAAGGGAAAAAAAAGTCTTCTCTGTGGAGCGATTCAGTGTTGGATCAAGTTATAGTCAGATAAGAAGTGGATGAAATTTAAAGAACGCTTATAATGTTTGGGTTTCTTTATTTACTTTCCCTTAGTGTGTTATACACAGTAGCTTTATTGTGCATGCAAAAGAAAGTTCCAAAGGCTAAACTCCGCTCCAAAGAGAGCTCCTCTCCCTCACTGCTCCTTCCCTGCCTGAAACATCTCATAGGAAGTCCAAGCTTTTCTCCCACAGTGCAATATATACGCCCACGTAGCGGCTAGTATGGCGCGCCCTCAAACAAAGAATGAGCAGATGCAGTCTGCTTATATTTCCTGGCTAGAGCTGCCTCTGCTGGGGCTACGTCCCTCACGGTATGTAATCAACAGGCTGCAGCAAAGGAAACAGAAATGTGTTCTTGAATATTAAACCATGTCGACATTTTCTAGCGGACTCATCGCAAAAAGTTTCAACCTTTAAATGTGCACAATAGGAGTTATGTTGAAATGTAGAAATAAATAGAGTGATTCTTGGTGTTTAGCAAAGATCTGGCTGTCACAAAATACTTCAGTTCTATCCTTTATGTTTCTACTTTTATACTAGATTTAGTACTAAGTATACATACTTACTATAAGAAAATGTAATTGGTAGGTGACAATTATTCAAAAAGCAATTACAGTCACAACTTGATTATCCATCCATCTCATTATCTATACACTGCTTAATCCTCACTAGGGTCACCAATTAACCTCAACATGTTCTTGGACCTTGTGGGAGGAAGCTGGAGAACCTGGAGAGAACCCACGCTGCACGGGGAGAACATGCAAACTCCACGCAAAAAGATCCCGGTGCCCCCACTGGGACACAAACTGGCGACCTTCTAGCTGCGAGGCAACAGTGCTAACCACCGAGCCAACTTGCAGCCCTGACTTGAAAATCCGACACTAAATGTAAAATCTTCTTTTTGTCAGATAGCAAGGCTGTCAGATTGTCAAGACGGAGGTCGAGATACAAGGAGGGCTTGATGCTTGAAGGCTCATTTGTTGTTAATATTTATTCTTTATAGTTGTTATAATAACTAGTGCATTGTTAGAACACTACGCATCGCTGGATTTCACACCTAATTGACCGGTGCGTTTGTGTGTGGGCCCGCCGGTTGACATGAAAGGTAATTAAATCTGTCGGATTGTTAAGTCAGATAATACGCCATTATCCTCTTTTGTTACATAAAATGTCATGTCGGAGTCGGAATCCAAGGCTGTCGGTATGTTAAGGCTATTTTTAATGGGTTCCGTTCGTTTTTCCTAAAAACCTGTCGGATAGCAAGGTTTTCAGATTGTTAAGGGTTGGATTATCGCGTATATTTCCATTCAAACACATTTATTAGCATGACACACATGTTGGTCTAAAATTAATATATCTTGCAAATCACTACAGAAATATAAATAGTACCTACGGAGACAGAATACCTAACATTTATGTCAAATTGGAGTCACACAGAGAAAAACAACACATCACATAGTCTTATAATCAAAACCTCAGGAAGGTCCAGTACACCTCTACTAGCCATGATGGGCACATCATCTGAACATCTTGGGGTATAATAATGCACTTTTTTTAGGGAATAGAGACCAAAAAGTCTGTCACTAGGTTGGTTACCTGTTGGTTAAAAACAACCGGAGAAAAAATCAGCAGGTGGCAACTGGTACAAGAACTAAGTAAAAAAAAAGTAAATGGGCAGAATTTTAACATCTGCTAACATAATGAAGCCTAAGTATCTGGCAGGACTTTATTCTTTATTTTTTTTAAATGAATGTGTAGTCAAATTACAGGGTGGTACTGATCAGCCACATACGGTTATTCGTGCTTTCATTTAGTTTTTCTACATTTTGTCATAATAGATGAGGTTGTTTTTAATCCAGGGGGCCTACACAGTCACATTTTTAGATTTCTATTTTCAAAATTTATTAAAAGAACCTTAGGGAAACATTCTATTCAGTTATCAAACTAAACCTTTAATTGTTCTTTTTTTTTTTTTGTATGATTCTCCTGCGGCCCAGTACACCCACGTCATACGCTGGCTCAGTTACAGGCTATTATTAGACATTTGTTCTGCATGAGGCCAGTTGTGCAAGTACAAATGAAGCAACGTAAAGTGAGAGGCTGTGTATGTTTAATCAAGGATCGGGTCTGGATTTGACTTGGTCGTGAGATATTTCTGGTAGTTTTGCAGGTACGGTTGCAAACATGTTGGCCATTTAGGACATCCTGCAGAAAATCAGGCAATCAGATTGGATGTGTTTGGAAAAACATGTGCATCTAAAACTGTTTTTACAACTTCTACGAATCCCAGTCCTCAGATTTAGTACGTAACATTAGCACCAAGCATGTACAAGTTGTTAAAATGCATCCAATGCTTTCTCCAAAACTGTCTCCAAATTCTTAGTATGTCGTGGAAACATCTGTAGCTCTTGAACACAACTCCACATGGCATTTCAACCCATCCATGAACAACTAATATTGCTGGGTATAATCATCTAAAACTCCCTGATCCCAGGAGGCAATCGGCATGATTGTCATCCAGCGCTAGCTTTTTGATACAGACCCATGAAAAGTATTCAAACTTAAAGATTAAAAAAAATAGTAATCACCAAAGCGCCGCACATCTATTTGATCACTGAGTAAAAGGCGCCACAGGTTTCATCAGGATGTTCACAGACAGACATTTGGAACAGAAAGCAACACCCCCCCTCTTCGACAGATGCAACACATAAGACTAGCGGGGACGAGCGAATGGGCATCGGGAAGAGGGACGCCATGCTGGAGCGAGTTTCACTGGACTGTTTATCTTTATTGGATTCTGTTCTGGATGGCGGACCAAAGTGAGCTCTTGTGTGCGACAAACAAGTGATCTGAAACTCTCTTCAAAGCTTAACAGAACGAGACGGAAATCTGACGAAAACTTGAAAGCGAAAATGCTGATTTAAAAAAAAAACCTCTCTTATTACAGCCGCTATCTGGTGTAACTCACAATCGACAGGCGCCTGATTATTGCCTCCAATCGTCCCTCGCTGTAGACGAGTCACGGACGTGCCGTTATCAAGACAAAAAAGTAAAAGTCTCTTAGTGCAGGTTGAGCAGAAAAGGACTTTATAAGACTTTTATAAGACACTATGAAGGATTAAAGTCCTGTAAATATTGCATGGTGCCCATTCAGATGAACAGAAGACATACATGAAGACACATTATGAATACAGACATGTGGTTGCTACGCCTCCAAAAGTCTTTGATTTAAACTCTGTGACTGTCTCAGATTTAGTTCATTTAATGCCTGCTTGCAAGAATCTGCAGTCAAATGTTTATCTTTGTCTCCTCTGACTATGACACTGGCCCAGCACTTTCTCTTTTTCTTTTTTTTCCCCTCATAGCTGCTGATCTGGATGCTTTTGTAAATCCCATCCCCAACATAGGAAATGCAAACCAGGCACAGAATAAAGGTGCTGCTCTTACGTCTTTGGGTAAATGCTTTGGTCGCATTTAGTGCTGCATCTCTTTCCAACTTCAGTAATAGTGAATAATAATAATTCATTTTATTTGTGTAG
>NW_007577879.1:316057-330673 GCF_000690725.1 Stegastes partitus | reverse complement strand
CTATTCTCAACAAATAAGGAAAGT
Organism: Stegastes partitus; assembly: GCF_000690725.1. Classification (NCBI taxonomy): domain Eukaryota; kingdom Metazoa; phylum Chordata; class Actinopteri; family Pomacentridae; genus Stegastes; species Stegastes partitus. The sequence continues at coordinate 330,649 of NW_007577879.1, read as the reverse complement.
CTGATGAGTGATTATGTATTTTTTGACACTAAATAGTCAATCGCCATTAGTTTGACTTCACATTGCTTCCATATGCGACTTTATCTACTCCAGAGCAGATATAGAAAGTTCACTTCAGGTTAATTAGATGTAAAAAGGTGGCACGTCTGCAGCCTTTTTAACCTGAGGTGTTATACAGTAGCATTTAACTAATGCCCGATGAAGCTATTTAATGAGATAAAACAAAACAAATTACCTCCATAGTCATTCTCCTCAGATAAGATGTAACCTCGCCGCCGCCGCCGCCACCACCAGCACATTTAGGGTTGTGAGTGTGCAAATCTTTGACAGCAGGGAGGTGTGAGGCCCCTTGGCCCCAGTAGCAGCAAGCTGTTCGAGTGCTTAGTGCGGTGTTTTAAAAGGGCTGACAATGCATGCAAATCATCTTGAGTGTCCGGGATGTTAATGCGCCCGAATCACCGGAGAGCAGTATTCTGCCAAACTGAACTTTAAACCGGCGCTATACCTGTAATCACAGGGTTTACTCCCTGGCTGTCTCATTGGAGGAGAAATTAAACGCCTTGCGGTGCTCCTCAACAGTTAAGATTGAATGTTTGTGTTGCTACCGCTGAGCACACACTGTCAATCATGACAGATTGCCCAAGGTGGAAGGGCAGATTAGGAGACAGTTTACAGGTTTAAATCAGCTTCTTGTTACAAGCCAGGCATTTCTGAATTAGACTTTCCTCAGCCATTTATTTAAAAGTGTCTTATCCGCTTGATTAGCAAACTTTCCGAAGGGATTGTTGCTAAAAATACCTTCTGGTACATGTAATGAAGGGAAATGTCACACCTTAAGCACCTGTAACAGACCTGGCAACCCCAGTGGTCTTAGTCTCTGTCAACCCAACAAGATACAAACGTGGCAGGTATGAGATTGATTAAAGTGTGGTGTTAGCATGCTGAGTGTTGAGATTTTTTTCTCTCTCTCTCTCTTTCCTGCCTTTCTCTATCAAGTTCTAGTCAATATCACCTTGGGGATGCAGGGGTGTGTGGAGGTGGGGTATGTGCAGTATTTGGTTGATATATGACTGGCCTGCATCATTTGTGACTGCCTTATCACTCAATCACTCAGCAAGATGGAGATGCACAGGCAGACTGTTTTAATGACCCCCAACCTCAGCTCAAGTCGGGCAGCCCTGGCAAAGTAATCTCGCCGCTGCTATAGTTCACCAAACACATCTATACTGCGCATCTGCTCCTTGTTTTAATGTGTTTTTTCCCTGCGCTGGGTGATGTAAAAAAAAAAAGTCGAGATCAAACGCAAGGTCTACTGTATCTAAAGAGGAAATTCATTTTCTTTTGACAGTTCCTGTAATTCTTATTCAAAGAAAAATATGAATTGGCTATCTGTTTCCTGGCCCCCAGATCATTTTCTGGAGCTATAGTAGCCTCTCTGTGTGCATAAGTGATTGCCGAGTCTTCACATGTCAAGATTAATTTCAAAGTGCGTGCCAATCAGGTGCACCAAGCCTTATCCCTAATGCAGTTTTGACCCTCCGAATAGATATATCTCTGTGTGTGTGTGTCTAAGCAATTTTGCAGCCTGCTCAGTATTTTTTTTTTTGTCCATAATTGCCTCCTGTCAAAATGTCTGAGTGAGCTGATTGCAGGAAATAGGACAGGACATGTGTGCCCCTCATTAACCCATCAGTTGGTGCAGCAGATGTGGCAGATTGAAAGATAGGGTAACATGGAGCTCTGTAGTCGTGCCTTTATTTTTCTTGCCAGTCTATAATTTTTGATTTTTTTTCTAAACTCGGAGTTAAACCGTGTGCCGAGAAGATACTTTTCTTAAATTGCATGTTAAGTTTGCAAAGTGAAATCGTGAACTTACAGTAGAAGCTGGTGTACGGAGAGACACCGGAAGATTAGATGATGTAAGTAAGCGGTCCCCAACCACTGGGCTGTGGACCGGTGCCGGGCCGTGGGTTGTTTGGTACCGGACCGCACAGAAAGAAAAAAAAAAAAGGTTTTATTTTTATTTCCAGTGCAGTCTACGGGGTGTTTTATTTTGAAAGATGACTAGCTTGTCTTCCCGTCACTTTCATCTCTAGTTGTTTTCCGCACTTGACTGTCAGTTGTCATGCCCGTCCGTTAAACGAAGCCGTCAGTCTAACTGTTGCCGAAACGTATAAAAAAAATAATTAAAAAAAAAATTGTTATGTGTGCAAAGACCGGTCCATAGAAAATTTTCTTGCGTAAACCTGGTTCGTAGTGCAAAAAATGTTGCTGATGTAAGTGACAGGGTCAGTGGTACCCAGTACCCCATGTCCTCTTTTGGTCGCCCACCCTGTCTTTTCAAATGGGTTTTTCCTGCCTTCCCTCTCTCCTCTTTTGTTCATATATTCTGTGGGGGAGGTAAGCAAGACTGTGCCACTGTTGTCTTTGTTTTCTAATGTACATGATTTTACTTAGAAGTTTACTTTCCTGGTTCTAGTATGTTGTTCTATCATTTAATTTCTGTAGCAGTACAAGTCTGCAACTGACAGCAGATTTTTTATATTGTCGTCTGTCAATGTATGTGGTGGGCTTGTACTGTACTTACTGTAACTATCTTGAATGCTTCCCACCTTACGTGGCCCTTTTGTTTATGTATTCTGTGGGTACAAGTCTGCAACTGACAGCGGATTTTGTGTATGCTTTTGTCATTAGTAAAGTTACAATAAATGGAAAAAGATCCAAGCTTTGATAATACACAACGCAGTCGAGAATCCACCGGTTGCATACCGTAATTTCGGGACTATAAGCTGCTACTTTTTTTACACGCTTTGAACTCTGAAGTTTAAACAATGATGCGGCTAATTTATGGATTTTTATGATTTTTACAAATTTGTCTCAACAGGAAAGTGACATTAAGAGAGACAACGAAAGAGAGACTCAGGAAGCGTGTGACGAAGTCATTCTGAGGCTGTTCAACTCCGACACTGAAGAAGACGACTTTTGTGATTGTGAAGATAGTGATCAACGACTTTTCCTGGTAGACGACTATATTTTTTTTATTTTTCTAACCAGCCGTGCTACAGGCACTGTTCTGAAAAAAGCATTTACGGTACATATTTGTGTATGTTACCAGTATGTATTTTGTGCTGCCCCCTACTGAGCAGAATAAGGAAAAACAGTTCAAGTTGGTTCTTTGTATGTAATATGTAATAGAGAGCACATGGTGCCTACATGTTCAGACCTTACTGCCTGAGCCATTGCTTGATGTTTGCCTCGGACAAGAATCATTCGAAAGTGTTTGTTCTATGTTTTGTAATATGTTAGATGTCATATATTATTATTAGAATTACACCGTTGTGTCGATAGTTTTTGTAACGCAACTTCTTTTTCTCTGTAGTTTTACAAGACTGAAAAGGAAGGCAAATTAATGGAAGAAAAATGAATAAATTGATTCGGTCTCAAGGGAAGCATGCCTTGTGGCTTCCTATGTAAGAAGTGAGGGCAGTATATATTTAATTAAAAGTTAAAAACATCTGTCTGTGCAACAACGTGGACATCTGGGGCTTATAGGCAAGTGCGGCCTATATGTGTACTGTAAATTTTTCTTTTTAAAGTTAGTGGGTGCGGCTTATATTCAGGTGCACTCAATAGTCTGAAAAGTACAGTACGTTAAACTTGTCGGGGTTAAACAGCGCCGCAGCATACCTTCACACTTCAACTGCCTTGGATTCTTTTAGCTTGCCTAACATAAACCTACAACATTCTTATTGGTGTATACTGCGCCAGACAGGAGGTAAACCAAAGAAAACACACCGACTTCACACAGAAAATGTCGCGGCCGTCCATCAGACGCCGACCCGGGATCCTCTCGCTGTGAGGTTCAAGTTCCAGCCACTGAACCACTGTGATGTCCACATTCAGCTGTAAAAGGCTCCCTGCATAGCGGTGCCCCCCCAATAAAACCCGAGCAGATGTAAGATTCCGTGGGATCACATGAAAACTACAAGAAGAGAACCCAGAGGGTGCATACCACTGAGATGTGGGATATACATAATGCACAAGATGCCATCTCTCAAGTATGGTAATATGACAGTAGAACAGGAGGCGGGGGAGGAGGAGGAGGCGGCGGCGGTGCGCTACAGCCGGAGTAAGCAGCGAGAGCAGTCGACGTATACGCGGCATGAATGATCAGAGGAGTGAGAGTGTAAGCTTGTTAGATTATTAGGGCTGTCTCACTGACTTGTTTGAATGTGACTGGTGATTGTAGGAGTCAGCCAGCGCTTATCAGCTAATGGCGTGCATGACTTCAGCGCACCGCCTGAACTCACACGGTTTCAGTCAGACGCGGATTTGGGATCATTTACGGCACCAAACGAGATGCGATTGCGCTCGGCATTAGATGAGGGGGGGCTTTGTGCTTACGTTCACCCTCTCAATGAAGCCGAGCAGCATGTGAGATTAGGAGGGGCGCATATTAAACCCCCCTCAAATCGCAATATTGATCCCCATTTAAGCCCCGAGTTGGCAGAAGAAACATCCCAACCCCCGAAACAACGGATCCGACAATGATCGAGAATTCATTTCTTCATCTCTCTGCGTGATGATGTGTTTTTGTGGTTTCCTATCGCCTCGCTGGGCAAATGATGGCTTTTGTTGATCCTCGTAGAAAAATAAAAAACCAGAATCATTTCCTGCAGGTATAGTTGCTGATATGTCACCGAACTGCAGTGTTCAAATTCCTTTTTAAATACTCCTCTCCAAATACACCCCCTTGCTTTGTTGGCTGACTCCACCTTTTGGCCTTCTGGAGCCGGTCATGGTAGCCAAGCTCCAATGGCCTCAACATTCAGTCGCTTCCTAGCTGCTGTAGGGTTTGGAGAAAAAAAAAAAAACACCTCCGCCTGAAAGTTTGCTTAGAGGTGAAAGTTAAAATCTTTTCTTTTTGGGACATATTCGAAGCAAGCACATTACAGTACGTTCCACGCCACCTTCCTCGCCATCTGATCCAAGTCATTACCAGGTGGTGATCAATTGACAGCTCAGCCCCTCTTTTCACCCAGGACATAACACCTCAAGTCTAATGAGACAGCTACAAAGTCAGTCATTGATCTTTGGCCCAAAGTGCTCTGCTTCTGCCAAATGAGCCCATTTGAGAGTTAGGCGGAGTGGCACAGCTGATTCTGTGTTTATGCAGATCGGCGGCACACGGTGTGATCTTTACTGCGTGTTTTGTCCGCGTTTCTGCCTCCTCGGTCCGCGCTTCTAATCGCCGGCGCAAAGGAAACAGTTTTTGTGACAGCAGTGCGAGGGCGAATAAACAGTTCTGTCGAGCTCGCGTGGCAGCCGCGTCTTAATCTCGCTTTTTTTTTTGTCCTCTAAACGCGACTCATCTTGCCGTTTGGATTACAGTAGCTCTGCCTGCAACACGACCGCACTACCTGATTAAAGTAAAGACAATTTTGCAGGCTCGTTTTTTAAGACACACTAAATTACATCCCGCGTCGCGCTAAGAGACAATTAACTACACGGTGATGACTTTGACCGTCATAAATTTGGATATTTTATATTTATACTGACATTATTAGTGCACTGAATCCGTAATAACGGAGCGATGTCAAGAGATTAACCTGTTGTGTTCATTGCAAATTACCGTGTGTAAACAAAACACTAAATTGTGTAAATATAAATCATGTCCTGCAGAAAAATCTAGAGAGACAGAGCTGCTTACGTTTGTACAGCACACTTTTAATACATTTCGCTGATATTATTATTTTCATTTCCACTATTACATTATTGTATAATTGGAAAAAGCATTACAGATGGATTGACAGTACATCACGCATTGAAACTACACAGCAACAGCAGTCCAACGCCAAACTGACTGAGTTTCATGTATGCAATATGTAAGATTGGAAATCATCATGTATTAATCCAAAGCATGTAACGCGCCAGCCAAGCTTCTCTTGTTATAGTTGCCCATCGATGGGCAACTATGTTTGTGTTTGTGTGCGTGTTTTGTTTTGGTTTTTTTTGTCTGTTAACAGTCTAGCGCTTTACAGGAGAGGAGTTTGAACCTGAAACTTCATGACCTTGGTATGGTCCCTTCTCGGATTGATTAGATTTTGGGGTCAATACATGCATTGGTGACCACTACAGAGGTCAAAGGTCGTATTTCCCAAAAACAGCTTTTCAGTATGACTGAAAATGCACAAAAATACATAAGTTTAGTACCCTAACTCAGGAAGACAGTCGACTCCTATACACTGGTGATGTAACATGTGACCTCGAGACAAAGGTCAAGGTCACACTGAAGGTTGGAAATAATCACAAATCTTAAATCCATTAGAACTTGGACAGAATGTAAGATACACACATACTTGTTTGGTACGATCATATTGGAACCCATATATGTGACATTTGAACTTGGACAAAAGGTGAAGGTCATACATCTTAGGTGCTTAGACATAAATTACAGCTAAATGCTTCCCCTCCCTGTAAAGTATCTGTGTTACATGACAGACTAAGCTCTTGTTACATTATGGATCATTTTAGGCAAAATCAAGGCAAGTTCATCCTCAAGTAGGTGCACAGAATCAGGTAAACATGCATATGTCAAGGCCCAGATTAGAATCAGGCCTAGAATAGAATTCAAGAATTCCCATCTGGGGCGGCCCGGATCAGAATCCAAAAGAATCCAGAATCCAAAAAAATGAAGATTCCATTCCAGGCCAGTCTAGAATATAGAATTCTATTCTATAGAATTCTAGAATAGAATAGAATTAGAATAGAATTTTAATTCTAGAACTCTATAGAATAGAATTCTATATTCTAGGCTGGCCTGGAATGGAATCTTCATTTTTTTGGATTCTGGATTCTTTTGGATTCTGATCCGGGCTGGCCCAGATGGGAATCTTGACACCAACCTGGCCCATATTAGAATTCTGATTGGAATCTTGGAATTATTATTATTCACATGAGGTGCTGATAAACATGCAAGATTAAACACAAAATAATGTTCTTTTCATAAATTTTATTTACAAATTATAGAGTTTCATGCAATAACACAGTATAAGAAAACGACCTCAGTGTTGCTACATGGTGTTAATCTTACAACATACAAATAAATGTATGTAGCTATGATATATGAAAAATGTGAAATCTTACACTTTTTAAAGAATAGAGACTTTAAATTAAACAAACTTTCATATTCATCATACATTGTCACTGCCTTGTACATCTTTTTAAAAAAAAGTTTATTAAAAGATTAATACTTGTTTTGAATCTTGCATTTGAACCAATATCCCATAATAATAATAATAATAATAATAATAATAATAATAATAATAATAATAATAATAATAATAATAATAATAAGAAGAAGAAGAATAATAATAAGAATAATAATAAGAATAATTCCAAGATTCTGATCTAGGCCAGCAAGCCAAATTCCAATCTGGGCCGGCCAAGATCAGAATTCCAGATCGGGCTGGATTCTAATTTGGGCCTTGACAGAAACATTTGGCGACTTTGTCTCTCTCGTTTTATTTTATTTATTGTTTTAACAAAATGTAATTTTACGCAAAAGTATTGAGATTGTTAGGGATAAAAATCCTGAAAATATATAAAACTAACTAAAAAAAGAAGACAAGTAAACCATGACCCATAACATGACTATCGAGTGTAGGGTTTACACTCCTGGTTACTCTCTCTGTGTTTCATACAGCGACACAACATACACAGCAGCAGAACAAGAGGGAGACAGAGGCTCCTCCACAGCCTTGTCAGAACCCGGTCCAAAGCTTTGTTAGTAAATGAGTCAGACGTCACGGGTGCACGGGGCTCAAAAACAAACACACGCTGAAACCAAAGCCCCCTCAGATATCCGAGCCAGCCAACATCATTCACCTAAAAAGAACCGGCTTGTTTGCGAACAAACAGCCGCAATGTGTAATCTGAAATACGGGGGTCTGGGGTTGCGCGAGGGGGTGTCGCGGCTCGTTGTGAGACATTACCGTTTGATTCATTTTATTTTCCAGACAACAGAAAAAACACACATATGACAAGAGAATAATTGAAGGATCAAAACGCGCTTTACACAAAGATGTGCAACCATTACACCCAGCACCAGTTGTGGATTTGACCTCGTTCGTGTTTATTGTCAACATTTCTTTTTTTTTTAAGAAGAGTCATCACATCAGCTGACAGGTTGACAAGCGAGGCTTTGTAAACAGACACATGTACATATATATATTTATATATCTCCGTGCCTCCTTAACAGCTATATCAGTGTTTATTCTACTATGTAAAGATCAGGGCTAGAATTAACAGATTTACCTCACACAATTAAAATACAGCCAAGTGCTAAGAACGGATATTGATGTGTTAAAGCAGCGAATCAATATGCTACAGTATTCCTTTTTTTTTTTTCACAAATCCCTTCTCACCTCTCCTGAGCAGATGGCTTGTAAAAGAAAAAAAAAAAAAAATATGCCAACCAGTAATCATATGTGCAATAAATGGTGCTGGTTATGTTCCTGTGGAGAGACTACAGATGGCATGGTGATAGTCTTGCCTCAGAGTGCATGTGCACAGTTTTAGACACACCCTTCATACTACCCCAGTGGGGACTTTTAGCATAGAGCATGTCACTACCTATTACAAAGGCAGCTATCCAAAAAGACCAGTAAATCAGACTGGAAACGACTTTTATAGGGATCTCATTTTATTGGCCTTTGCCGGGCCAGATGCTAACCAACAAGTCCAGCTAATCATTTTTGGTTTATATTAAAAAATAAAAGTAAATAAGCTATGAATTTATCTGACAGGTCACGTATTAGCCCGCGTGTCAGGTTCGCACACACTTGTAATGCACGTATAAATAGAAATGTGGAACTGATCTCCAGCATGGTTGGGTTTTTTTTTCCTTTCTCTCTTTTTAAAAACTATTCTCAGCTGCTGTCACTATAGGAAACAATCGAAGAACAATAGCAAAATGTGGCTCTTTGTTGCAGGATGCCAACGGTAGATGCATCTGGCTTTAAAAAAATCACTTAACAACCACCTTTTTTTTCAAGCCCACATTGTTGTGCCGAGTAATTTGGACTGATTTGTGAATCAGAGTTAACTAGAAGAAGCAAAGAAGAAGCAGCAGCTGCGGATGGCTCTCTAAAAGTGTTTTTTTTTTTACCGATACAGATTTCGATTGTGCCGTTTCCTAAGCAGCTTTCACATTTCTGTAAATATTACCATTAATCAAGCTAAATTGTAATTAAAATTAGACACAAGTGACTTAACAACCACTTCCCTGAGTCAGGCATTAATTTAACATTTCTATATTAAATCAGGATGCGGCGCTGTTCCTTCACACTGCCACTAAATGGGCTGGAGCATCAGTTTCGGCACAGCGTTGGATTAGCATCAGCTGTTTCATTCATGCTTCGCCATCGCCGGCTCGTTCTTCAGCTTGCCTGGTTCCTATTTATGTGTATTTACAGTCCGTCGTAGCCTAACGCACACGTTTGATCAGGCACTTACACATTAAAACCGCATCCTGATATCCCTCTGCACCCCGTTCATTAATATCTATGCCGCTGTGTGGGTGAATACTTGTCAGCTGCCTTCCATGGAAAACCTCCACGATAGCAAGGTGAACGGGAGGACGCACGCAACTGCTGCCTGTAACTCGATAGCTCGTCACATCATCACCATCTGGTGCTGTTTGCTATGTTATGGAAATCTATGGACTGTCCCGCGTCAGCCGCTAGTCAATGTTACTTAAGGGTAAGACCTTGATCCGTGCTTTTTTTCTCTAATTCTGCTTCTGCTATCAAATGTCGCACGTGGCAAGTGTCCATGTAAGAGTTGATGTCTCTTGCAGACTTCAGACGTGACTCAGAAAATAATTAGTTACCTTTATGTATAATTTTTCAAGATTGATGACATTATGAATATAGCATTTACAGTCATGAAGTTTAACATAAATAAATTAGCATTAAGCCTAAGTAAAACTAAATTCATGTTATTTGGCTACAGTAAAAGGAATACATACGCACAGATACAGGTAGACATGGTGGAAATTGAGAGAGTTCATGAAAACTAAGCTTCTTCTAACAAAGTATTTCAGTTCTCAGTAAAGTAAAACACATTCTGGACCACAAATCACTCCACATTCTGTACTGTTCACTGGTTCTACCGTATCTACATGACTGTGCAGAGGTTTGGGGCACGACAGTGTTCACTACAGTCACTATCAATACTACAAAGAAGAGCAATAAGGACAACTCATAAAACTGTTTATAGAGATCACATAAATTCACTATTCTTAAATTCAAAACTACTAAAATTCACAAACCTTTCAAACAGCACAGATAATGTACAAAGCACTAAACAACCAACTTCCTGTCAATATTCAGAACTTTTTTTTTAACAGAGATGGGGGTTATTTCTGGAAGGGGGGTTTAAAATTAAAACGTGGAAGTTTTTGTACAACAGTCGAGTCATCTTCTCAGATTGGAGGTGAAGCTCAGGCAATGTCCAAGCAGGACCCAGTTTAAAAAGCAGTACAAACTAGAAAAGCACTCAGAGAGCGCAGACCTCCACCAGGCAGCTCATTTCCACCATATTGTGATTTCCACCCAATGTTAAAGTCCTGCATTCATTTAATCTACACTGTTTGATTCATGGAGAATCAAAACATACCTTTAGCATTTGAATTAAAAATTATATCATCAATAACGAATGGTCGTTCTGTACTGTCAAATATTTTGTACACTTACGTTATTTCTGCAGTCAGTTACTGACTTTTAAGCCGTTAGCTAACGCTATGCTAGGTTGGCATAACTTAAGCGATGTTATTGCTAACATAAGCATACAGGGAGTAGCTTAAGCTAGGTTAGCACAACTTTAGCAATGCAACGTAAATATAACGCATGACCTATGCACCGAAGCAGTCATCCTGACACATGGCAAAGAGAGTTAAAGTGAAACATGCTGAGTCATTGTTAATGTCACAACGTGGTTATGAACTTATCTGTCAGTAGCTCCGCTCAGCCCACTCCTGTCATGTTGCCTGGCTGTAGCTTCCTCCTGTACTACTGAGAAGACAGCGATGAGGGCTGAAGGACTGAATGGAGTCAGAGCTCCATCTAGTGGACAAACAACGCAACGACAGCATTCTGCACGACTGTGACACTTAACAGCATTTACCGTTTTATCAGAAAATAACCAGATGGTAAGCCAGAACATCACCAAAATGTAATCACCTGTTCATTATGTCACTATCAACATTTCCTGAAAATTTCATGAAAATCGGTGAGTAACTTTTTGAGTTATCTTGCTAACAAACATAAACGTTGGCTAAACATAACCCCCTTGGCGGAGATAAATATGGTTTACACGAGGTACAGGGAGGAGGAGGGGCTTTGACATGGATTATTTAATATTTACTTATGTTATTTAATTTCTATTTTGTTTGTAAATATGTACATAAATAGCTATGGGAGTGGGGTACTGAGTGATGGACAAGAGGTAGAAGTAAATAAGCTTTGTCCTACTCCTTGTCGGATGTGTTGGGTTATTAGATGTTGCTTTGTTTTGCTATGTTTGTTTGTTTTGTTGATGTTTTGAATATTTGGATTTGTTTTTGTGGCTTTTTAAAAAAAATAAAAACTCTCACACGTCCAAAATAAAAACATTCATTCATTCATTCCAAGTCATTTTGAATTCCTTCATCCTTTTGACACGTCATATTGTGTGCATGCAAGCGACAAGTGTGTGACATTAAAAAAATTAAAAAAATAAATCAAGGTTCCGGCACCCTTTTTTTCCCCTTTTTGCTTTTGGTTTCCAAAAAAAACCAGAACTTCACAGCCCTCAAGTCATGTCTACACACAAGGCGAAGCGTGAGCGGCACTTTTGCAGAGCAGCAGCTCGGGCGCTACGTTTGTCTGCACAGGAAGCCCAATTTACAGGTCTTATAGCTCAAATAAAACCCAAGCTGTTATGCTGCCTGTATAGACAGCTGGATTGATCCAAATAGGGAACGTGTCCAGTCAGATGCACTTGAGACGGACGGCTGAAAAGTGGCGTTTGTGCAGACACAACCATTTGTTAGATTTGGTAACTGGCCCAGTTAACCTTATTGAAGTCGGCCTTATTGTATGTTTCAGCCGTCTCCGGAGACTGGTTAATCTATTTATCATCACGAGATGTAAGATGCTACAGAAAATGAATAAAATCTGCTTAAAAATAACTGAGAGGAGTTCTGAGGTGACTGCAATTTGAATTTTCCACTTCTCGTGTTTTTGCTCTACAATTAAGTTTCCACATAAATTCCTTCACTCTTAGACGTGAACCTGAGCTCATATTTTTCTCAGCTCTCTACCATTTTGAGTACGAAGCACACCCCTTCAGAAGGGTTAAGTGAAGTTCTAACCAACACCATGTCTACATTAAGTGGGCTAAAATGTAATATGTTGTTTACTTGCAAACACATGTCTCCGCAGCAAGAATTTCAGCTTGTTTCTGAAACCGCGTTTTTTAAAAAAAAGCCAAAAATGTGTCAATCTGCAAAGCGAGCCAACGTCCAAAAACTGTACGCTCGTCTGTTTCCTCCGCGGTTCTCTCGCCATTTGAATACACTGTTTATTACGAGTGTGGAAAAATAAATTTTAAAAAAAGTTGAGTGTGTTATGGATTTGTCACAGATCAGCAGGATGTCTACTTTTACGAGCGAGCAGCGAGTATAAAGTCAGCAAAGCATTTGGCTCGTTTCAGATCAACTGTGTCTCGCCTGGAAAGCACACGAGAGCAGGCGGCAGCAGCAGGGGGGCGGTGTTAAAAGTTGGTTATCAAGTCGGAAAGTTTCCAGCAAGCCTTCAGTCTGTACAGGAGGTCACAGAGACACTCGCATCCTGTCAGAGCTGATTCCGAAGTCTGCGATTGTTTTTAGCTGTGACAGAGTGTATAGGCTGTTACAAATGATATTTTCTCGCAGCTCAGCCTTCGTTTAAATGTGAACAAGCAGACATGTTCCTCTCAAACTATACAAAACTGGAAGTGTTTATTAATTGTCGGATGCAGCAGACAGAAATACAAGAGAATAACTTTCATAGCTGATCTGTCAGACGTTTACACTGCCGGGGCATCACAGCTGAACCCTCGTATCCTAGTTATGGTGCTGTTCAATACATAGACTGTATAAAAGATGGACGTAGCAACCGGCCCTGAAAAATGAAGCCAACCTACCAACCAACCAAAAACCTACGTCCGCTAGCTGCTGGCTCCAAAAAGCCCTGGCTCCCATAGACTTGAATTGGAAAAGAAGTGATCACAGATCATGTGGCTGGCTTGATTGACAGTCGGCAGCGACCATACAGANAGCTCAGGCAATGTCCAAGCAGGACCCAGTTTAAAAAGCAGTACAAAATAGAGAAGCACTTGGAGAGCGCAGACCTTCATGGAGAATCAAAACATACATTTAGCATTTGAATTAACATTGATATCATCAATAACGAACGGTCGTTCCGTACTGTCAAATATTTTGTACACTTACGTTGTTTCTGCAGTTACTTACTGGCTTCTAAGCTGTTAGCTAATGCTATGCTAGGTTAGCATAACTACAGCGATGTTATTGCTAACATAAACAGACAGGGAGTAACTTAAGCTAGGTTAGCACAACTTCAGCAATGCAACATAAATGAAACACACGACTGTTACGCCCCCACCTTTTTTTTTGGTTGTTGGGAAGGAGGCTTGTGTGTGTGTCTGTCTCTTTTTCCACTTACAGACTCCCGTGGGTGTGGCTGGGCAATTGTCATTGGAAGCACCTGGGCCCGGTGTTCCCAGGACGATTTAAACCACCTGCACCTCACTCTCAAGAAGAGAGCTACGAGAGAGCTGCAGAGAGAGTTGCAGAGGGAAGCTCTGCTCCAGTCTGGGTTGATTATGGGTTTAAATAAATGATTGATTTAACTTCTTGTGCTCCCTCCCGCTTTATTTGTCATGGCTTTTGAGCCGGTCGTGACAACGACCGACGCAATGAAGCACGCGTCAGTCGTCATGACACACGGCAAAGAGGGTTGAAGTGAAACAGGAGACATGTTGAGTCATTGTTACTGTCACAACGTGGTTCTGAACTTATCTGTCAGTAGCTCCTCTCAGCCCACTCCTGTGATGCTGCCTGGCTGTAGCTTCCTCCTGTACTACTGAGAAGACAGCAGTGAGGGCTGAAGGACTGAATGGAGTCAGAGCTCCATCTAGTGGACAAACGGCGCAACGACAGCATTCTGTACGACTCCGACACTTGACAGCATTTACTGTTTTGTGAGAAAATATCCAGATGGTGAGCCAGAACATCACTGAAATGTAATCATCTGTTCATTGTGCCATTATCAACATTTCCTGAAAATTTCATGAAAATCCGTTCATAACTTTTTGAGTTATCTTGCAAACAAACAAACAGATAAACACTGGCTAAAACCATATTTACCTCCCTGGCAGAGGTAAATATGGTTTTCACGAGGTACAGGGAGGAGGAGGGGCTTTGACATGGATTATTTAATATTTACTTATGTTATTTAATTTCTATTTTGTTTGTAAATATGTACATAA
>NW_007577879.1:312287-314577 GCF_000690725.1 Stegastes partitus | reverse complement strand
TGTGTTAATCTCTATAGAACTGCAGTGATATGTGAGGATGCTGCTAAACAGGAAAACAAACAAAGCACTCCAAATATTTGAAGCGAAACTGGAGATCTGGCTGGTAAAAGGCCTTTTTTTTTGGATTTTGGAATCAATCCAAGTGGAAAAAATCAGCAATCAGGTGTTTTTCTCCCCCAAACCTTCTGACGTTGTTGCGACGGCAAACCTAAAAACTTTCATATAAATCAAACTGCTGCAACAGGTAACAAACAGATCACATTTTTACAACAGAAAAAATCTCAGAAAGGACCAGATTGTTTTTTAAGACAAAGACGCACATGTTTCAGTGATTCAACATAGCAAACTAAGAGTTATAGGAGTCATATTAAACTCAAGACTGCCATGATATGCACCATCTTTACATGTACAGTGTAACGCTTGTTCATACCTGTACACACATATAATATTATATAAAGATCTTCCTGAATGTCACATTGTTCCGCCAACATCTATACCTATCTGTACCTATACTGTGGGGCAAACACCGCTAATTAATTCCACGCAGGCCTGACTCAAACGAGCCCATTGTTGCCGTCGTCGTTGTTGTGTTTCCTTCTTACCATTCTTTTCATTTCAGTTTGAGAAAACAATGAACTTTCAAATTACTGCCACCTACGCCAATATGACAGCGTTGTTACAAAAGCTCAATTTTCCCCAGTACACGCAAAAAAGAAATTAAAAGGTTCCATTTTCCAGGGTGAAAAAATGCCATTAGTTGTACGGAGGTCTCACACAGAAAGAAGAAAAGATGGATTTAGAAACTTACTTAGCTTACTGCTGTCTAACTGTTGAGGCGTTCTCGGGCCTCCGGCGGGTTGTTCGCACGTCGATGTCACGCGCGGGGCCGCCGGAGTCGCACGTGACTCATCACGAGAGCCGTCGTCATGAACTCAAGTGCGAATTGGTGCGAAACTACTTTCAAAGCGAAGTCGGGATGGCGTCGTCGCGAGAAGTTCATAAGTGCCGCTGCAGGCCCTTTCCTCTGTTCATGGATGATTGTCCATGTTTGACATGAGATTGTCTTGTTCAGTCCTCTTTCAAACTATCTGTTTCATCATTGCCTGTCATCTTTCTCTTCCTTTCTTACACCATTTCACACTGCTGGTGGAAGAAAAAAAAAAAAAATGAGACAAGTGAGTTCTAGGCTGGACAAGACTTTCTGATGTCATTCAGAGTGAAGGGCAGCAACCCACTTGTAATGTGGTGGAGCCTAACATGATAGTTAAGTTCTGCTTGATTGATCTGTCATCAAGGTGTTTTAATTATTTGAAAAGCGCAATAACTAGAAAATAATCAGTTTGGACAAGCGTCTAGTAGTACACATTAATCGTACAAGAACCTGCTGCTTTTAGATTTTGATTGATTTGGTTATTTTTAAGAGCAAAATCTAAACTATTACCGTCATCAACTGCCTTGTTTTACTTCGTCTGAGAGTAACATTTTGATGCCTTTGACTCTTGTGAATCAAATTAGAATAATGATAATGATTAAAAAAAACACAAACAGAAAGCTTAAGGAAATCAAAAATGTGCGTTTCTGTTCAGGCAGGCAGGAAGTCAGCTAGTCAGGGCCCTTGCTCCTGTCCAATAGTTGACTACTTAAGTCCAGCCCACCCACTTAGAGCGCTTTACAATGGAGGAAGCATCCATTCATGCTGCCTGCTACCTAATCACGCCTGTTGTTTAGAGATCTCTCATGCAGCTTATAAAACGCATTGTGTTGGAGATTTCTTCTTACCTTCAGACTCCTCATCATGTCTGGCCGGGCTGATCCGTCTTCAAAGTAGGATTGCATCAAAGCAGGACAGCCAAGTGTGGATTTAAATCCAGTAGGAGCCTCTCAAAAGTAAAATCCAACCTCCAAGCAAGAACTTTCCCCTCCGTCCATCCCATTCTCTCCTCTGAAAGCCCTGAAAAGTTTCCTCAGCACCTGTCACCTGCTGCTCAGCTTCCGGGTTTGAGGCTGCTGGCTCCGCCCACCGACGTGACGTCACCGCAGATGCACCACAGCAACAGCGGGACTCCTGCAGCTCCAGCGCCCCCTGCTGGTGCAGCCCTCACCTCTGCAGCCTGATACTGACAGGTAATGATGCCAATCTAGTTTAATTCTACTGATTTCATCTGAATCAGGCTGGGGAGGAGGTTGTGTCGACATTTTAGTTATTCTCAAGCCCGTCATGCAACATTATCATGAGAATGACTGTAGTCTTTGGAGTTTATAGAGATACAGCTTCTAATGTGCAGTGGTT
>NW_007577879.1:306487-310986 GCF_000690725.1 Stegastes partitus | reverse complement strand
ACGCGCCCCCCCTCTGGCATCGCACCCACTATTTAAGAAGGACTTTATTAGTGTAACATGGTTGACCACTGATTTATCAGCATTTTACGATCAAGAGGCACCAGCAGTCCATTTCCTCTGTGCCCTCTTTCTTTCACCTGCATGACTACAGATCATATCTTTGCACTAATTAAAACAGCAAGTGCTCAGTGAGGGAGAGCGGACTCCTCACATTCCCTCTAATAAAGCTTCTGCACTCAACCAGTGGCTTTGGGTTGGAGTTCAGTTAGAAGAGAAGCTGTGTCTTGCAGTTAAGCTGACTTGGGTTGTGTAGCGTAAAGAAAAAAAAGAAGAAAAGAAAGTAAAGAAATGTTCATGCATATGCTGTGGGGTCATAACTTTAGTTCATAATGAGCCAAGTTAATGTCCATAGTTATCAATAATACATGTTGCAGTTACATTATAGCTATTATAGATAAATATAACAAACTTTCCTATAATATTAAACTGAGCAATGGTAAATAGATGGAGTGTGTTTAAAGGGAAACACATAGGCCGCTGTCCCTACTTTTAACAGCAATGTCAACAATTGTTACCAAAATCAGCCAAATTCATCTGGAGAAGGGATCACTATAAATAATACCCAACCTTATTTTAAAGTACAAAGCACTTTATAAGTTATTGTCTTCACTGCATAAGGACTCGGTCCAAATTGTCCTGCCAGACTTTCAAAAGCCCTGTAATGGAGAATCCTAATTGAAAAGTAGTGCATCCTCCAGATTTAAGGAGGTGCATGTGCAACGAACAACTGGGCTTATGCTAAGTGACGACCAGATATCCATAAAAGCTGTACTTTTTGTTAAATGCAACCAGGGTGGAGATACCCGTTGATGTATTCCAACCATAGACTGTATAAAAGATGGACGTAGCAACCGGCCCTGAAAAATGAAGCCAACCCGAAAGTGTCAAAAACCTGCAATATCACTACGTCCACTAGTTGCTGGCTCCAAAAAGCCCTGGCTCCCATAGACTTGAATTGGAAAAGAAGTGATCACAGATCACGAAATACCGCATTCCTACAGCTCAGGATTTTTTTATTATTAGTTTCATGGTCAAATCCAGAGATTAGGTGGCCAATCTGACAATAAATCAATACTGAATTTTTTAAAAATCATCAACATTTTGCGGGGCAAGGGGCGTGGCTGGCTTGATTGACAGTCGGCAGTGACGATTCAGACGAAGCGAGCAGAAGGTGGTAAATGTGGGCGGGCAGAGAGGGCCTGCCTCTCAATCCTTCTGACCAATCGCTGCTCCTATGGCTCCGCCCCCCTCCGACGGTTTTTGCGTCACTGGCTCCAAAAATCCAAGATGTCAACCAGGAAGTATCAAAACCCTGGCTTCATTGTCTCAGTGCAGAAACCAACGGGTGACGTCACGGTAGCTACGTCCATCTTTTATACAGTCTATGATTCCAACAGAACTTTGGATAGAAAGAAAACTCAGAGAAAATCAAACAAGAGTCTAGAAGCTCAGGCACTTTCTAGTAAATGACACCGAACTGTCACAAGTCGCGCCACCTCCGCATGTTCCAGTGCAGACGGAGCGTTAAGGGTTCAGTAATTTCCTGTGTCATATTGAACAGTTGTCTTGTTAAGCTCTTTCAGGAATGTAAGTGGTCACCCCAACCCCGTTATTCAAATAATAATAACCGCCTCGCTCTGACACCGTGACCCGTACGTATTCCCATAACAAGAGAAGCGCGGCTTAATGTCACAGCACAGCGGCAAAGAATCCCAATGTTGCTTTTTCAGTATGATCCATACCTGCCAGCCCAGACAGAATCACCCTGCCTCTGGCCAAATGACCTCCCTACTTGGACATCTCTCCTATTCTCTATTTTCTTATTCTTTGCATGTTTTTACAACAGGGACATCTGGCTGTTGGAAGGTCATAGCTGAAAAGGTGACTAAGCTTGTGCTGCGTTTTCTTCCTTGATGGCCTCCTACAATGTCTCCGAGAAGTCAAATCATTGCACAGTTTTTTTTTTTCTTTTTTTCGGAAGGCATCTTAAAACTCCCCGAACTGTCTGATGGTTTATCTCGCACTTGCAGTTTGTGTCCGTGTTTTTTTGAACACAGTCTTGTTTGTCTCCCCTTTTCTCTTTTATATCTCCTGTAAATTGTTTTGCCACGGCTACTTCCAAAGGTACTAGATGGATTTGTATCTGTTTTTTTTCTCCTTATTTTTTTTTTTTTCTCCTGGTGAGATGGTCTGCAGCTTTGAGAAACTTTTGATAGGTGTGTCTTCAAACCCAGCACGGATTCCTATTTGCTGAGTTAGAGATAAGTTTTTGCTTATTCCAATGACTCATGCTTTAAGGATGGAGTATTTTATGCATAATATAGGATCTTTTCTTTGAAGCTGCAGTTTAATATCACTTTAAACCTCCTTCTTTCCTCCTGATTTACTATTTAATTCATATTGGTGAGGAAGAGTTTGTGCCTTTTTTAAATTTAAGCTTAGATACAAAACTGCAGGAGCATATTATATATTATAAATTTCTAATCAGAGAAAATAAAAAACAATCCAGACACTCTATAATCAGTTATGTTCAGCATCGCTCTAATAACTTAAGAGCTTTCTTACGATTCTTGCTGTCAGTTCACTCGCGGAGGCGATGTCAGATTACTTTCTTTGTGCAGCAATTTATTGTTTTATTACTGTGGCGCCATCAATAATCATCTCAGTGTCTACAAATTTTGCCGCTGGCACTTTAAGATTTCACTCTGACGGTAAGGCTGCTGGCTTAAAGTCAGTTTAAAAGAGAAAACTGAGGACATGACCTTTTGATTTCAGAGTGAAGAAACACCAACAAGTAGCTGTTGACAGAGGCTGCGCTGAGGTGGTAAATGAATATAAATATCTTGGGGGGCAGTAATTGATGAAACCCTGCTGTGGAATTTGAACAAAGGTGTCATTTACATTTACTTTGGCGGTTTGAAGTGGACCAACTATTCTTTTATATTGTTTCTTGTTGGAGAATAGTCTCATTTCTTGTCTCAGTATATGCTGTTCTTTACTGTCTGTAGATGATAAAAACAAACTCAGTAGGATTTTTGAATATGTCTTGTAACAGCAACATGATGGCAATCTTTAGTGATGTACTGCAATCTGTCTTTGGGTAACACAAGTTCTTACTGTAAGGACCAAGCGGTAACGTCTACAGCTTGAAAGTGAAGCCAACAAGTGACCAAATGTCCACTTTACCTTGCTTCAAAAGTGAGTCAACCCCAGAGACAACCATGTTAACCATATTTGCAACCCAACACAAAGACATTTTACGCTCTACAACTAATTTCCCTTTTTGTGATAGCCGTACAGGTTGCAAATTTCTATGTGATTCACCCATTTTAATGGTATTAAGGCTTAAAGTTATACATAACTAATTGTGTCGCTGTTTGGAGTGGCAGATGGATGCCACAAATCCATGACCTCGAGATGTTTGCACCTCTTTGCCTCCCAACTTGGGTAATCCCCAAAAAAAACTGAGCAGAGTCACATCCGTTTGTCCCTCAAGTGACACGACAAGGCACCGTGAACGAAGCATGCTGAAATTTGCCATTTAGCGCATTTAACGGGACATTTAACGACAAAACAAAGCTGAAACTGATGGGAAATGTGATTGGCTTTGCCAGCTATTTGGTCATGTGACGATAACCAGCAATCTCAGGGAGCCAAGAGCACGCCTAAAGGGGGAAGCAGAAGGAGTTTAAATCCAAGTTTCCTACATTAGTCCAGGTAGGCAATCAGTGCAGGAGCATAGGTAGGACAGGAGGTAAGCAAAGACAAAGAGGGCAGAAACAAAACAAGAAAGCAGGGAAGAGTTAAGAGTGGCAGGTGAATATGGTCCAAAATGACACTACATTTTGTCACATGATTAAAATAAAGTGACTTATCAGCGTGGGAAACTTGTTTTCTTTAAGTCAGTTAATGTACCTTGAACTCAGTCGCTCTCTGAATGATTGACTAAATTGAAGTGACATTTGAATATGGCATGGGTTGATATGATCCCCTGGGAAATCATTAGCTCCTACACCATTCACCGGCTCCCCGGGGAGGATGGGATGACCCTTACAAGATGATAACGCCGCCAAACATTACCCGGCCAGCAGCATGTAATGCGTTGCCTTAAATCAAGATCATTTAATTACGATGACCCAAGACCCTGGACATGCATAGTTATCTCCTGGAGAGACGGAAGAAGGGAACGCGCCTCATACTGCGAGTTAGATGTTGAAACCAAAGAACTTTATGTGATGGAGAGATAGAACCAAAACAGCCTCTTTTTTCCACTTTTCTGAGCTCAGAAATCTCCAAAAGTAAGATACAGATGTCCATCCATTTGAGACACCGATGTGATGTTTGTCCCTTGGGGCTGAATGGATTTTTCACCACACACGTTATCATAGAACCTGTCGGCCTTTTGGTATGTTAGTGTGTCTGTATACATATGAAGAGTG
>NW_007577879.1:296641-302156 GCF_000690725.1 Stegastes partitus | reverse complement strand
ATGTATGTCTTTGTTGTAATGTAATCGTCAATTGCCTGTTAAGCTGCCCTTTGGTGTTTAGCAGATGGAATTATGTATTTTTTGTAACCTTTTCACCAGAAACTTTAATCTACGATAACTTAAAGTATTAGATCAAGGCTCCTTTTTCAAAATATGAAGACCAGAGACAGTTTCTAACCTGAACAGACAGTTAGATATCTGATTTATTCTTCTTCACATCTAGTCTCTCAAAGCCGCCTTTTAACATTTTGAGGTACCTTTGACCACAACAGACTTCAAAGAGTAATGCTTGAGGTTAATAACATAAAGTACGAGGTCAAGGATTTGATTTAAGTACCAGAGATGGTTTCGAACCCAGTCAACGCTTACTGTGAAGACAATAAGAGGTCAAAAAAATAACTAACTTCTGGCAAACAAACTACAGATTTAGATCAGTTTTCTAGAGAGCTTTGTAAATAAACCCCCCCCTAAAATATCCTATTTGTGTGTCATATTTAACTGTGTGCTGTGACACTGCAGCTTAAAGACAATGCTACGCTGCTGTTTAGCCCCGAGCAGGGCATTGTGTGTCACGGGAAACGACAAATACCCTGTTTACACTCAGTTTGGACTTCAAATACTGACATCAGAGGCGACGAAACAATGAGGACGCTTGTGTCAAACTGCAGCGCCGGGTCGGCCCACAGGGAAACTCCAGCAGTGTGACTGAAACGGCACCACATTAAAGAGAGTCCGTATATACCTAATGCACTTTGATAGCTTTTGGAAGTATAGTTACAAGATTATGAGTGATTTTTAAATAAGCTCCGATCATATCTTCTACAATGCAAGCACAAGTAAATCATTAAACACAGATCTTCACTCTGTGTTTTGTATCACTTTTTCTTTTTTTTTTTGCCAGTTTCTCCATCTGCCCGTGTCATCCCCGGCCATCCCTCAGTCAATCCGTGCGTGTCTGTCTGTCAGACCTTTTGTATTTCCGTCTGGTGCCTCTTTGCGCGTCTGCCTCCGCCCGTCCGTCCGCCTATATCCGTCCGTCTGTATGACACAGTCTGTCAGCTGGTCAGTGCTTTAATGGCGGTCCCTGTCACATCAGTCTCGGTTTAAGTTATTGGGTCCCTCTCCTTCTGTCAACTGGGTTGCCTGTCATCAGAAACTGCCTTCTGGGAATCTTGACCCTCCCTTGCTGACCCGCCTTTGAATAGCTCACGCGGCTGCACCTTCTCCCGAGGACGGCTGTGACATCTGACGGTCGTGTTCTTGAAAATTTTTTGTTATATCGCCGGATTGCTATAAAGGGCACAAAAAAGATATAAAAAATGCACGGTAACAGCATCTCGAAAGGAAAATGGATAAACATGTCGATCTGTCTTTAAGATCTGAAATGACTGGGTGGTTTTCTTTTTCCTTGCACATAAAGGTTTTCATCATTATAATTGGTGGATACAGACCAAAATACACCTGATTGAACTCTTTTTTTTTTATGTCCGTGTCACTTGTCTGCCTCATTATGCGCCGCTCCACCAGCCCAGCCCAGCCAGACATCCCAACGCCCCGAAAATGTACACTTTCAGTCTGATCATGGCAGTAATGATCAAAAGCGAACACTAGATAATGCGACTCTTACAGCATGTGTCATCTGCAAACAGCTTGCATGTATGAAGGCGCCCCCCCCCTCTTTTTTTTTTTTTCTTTTTCAAATGATTAACTCTCTTTATAGCCATCTGAAGTCAGCAGGTATGTTCCATCTGCAGCCTCTAATTTCAGCAGCTCTCATTATGAATGCTGCTTCCACTGTGGTCAACTTAATTAAATCTCCCACCACCAGGTTATTGCAAAACAATCACACAAACGTCTGTCACTGATTGGTTCGGATTCATTATTCTCCGTACAGCGTCGCGTGCAGTTAAATCCGAAGTATCCTCGGGACACGCTGCTTTTTTTCTCAGGGTGAAAGCATTTACAGTTCCAACAGTTTGAAAGCTCTTTTCCAGCGCTGCATAACTGATCTCCCTCAAGACACTCATTTTCTCGCAAACCTGTAACATAACACTGGATTAGTGAGGTGTCACAGCCGAGTGTATCATCTACTTTGTTCCAGCAGGAGCAGAAAAAAAGCGTGTTGGGAAGAAGGGCATTTTAGATCGAGTGGAAAAAAAACAACAAAAAACACGATAGTTGTGATCGACAACAAATTGTGCTTGAAATTGCTTCATCCCCAATTGTGGCATTAGTGTTACAGTAATTCACTCAAACACACATGAATAGAACCTTAATTAATTACTTAATGAACTTTATTTAACCTGTAATCTGATTCACCAAATTATGGCGCTACCAGTGTGTCCCGATACAGCCATCTTTCATTAATATTGTGCTTTCTTTTGAGACTTAATTTCACTTTTTTTTTTTACTGGAACAATTTCTGCAAATTCGGGGCTGCGGGGTGGCACAGTTGGTAGCACTGTAGCCTCACAGCAAGAAGGTCGCCGGTTCGCATCCCGGTGGGGCCACCGGAATCATTCGTGGTTCACCTAGCACGTCCTCCACCATGATGCTATTTCTGATTTTTAATGATATGCTTTAACAAATACTGAATGGATTCCTATGAAATGCGGTTCAAACTTTTACATGTTACGTCTGTGATCCTTTAGCTTCTTGCCATCACTGGTCAGTTTTTGAATTTGTATCTGGTTTATGATCAAGATCCAAAATTCCCTTTGAAATTGTGTTTTGCATTAATTACCAACTGTGGGCTGCAAGGTGGAGCAGTGGTTAGCACCGTTGCCTCGCAGCAAGAAGGTCGCCGGTTCTGGGGTCTTTCTGCGTGGAGTTTGCATGTTCTCTCTGTGCAGCGTGGGTTCTCTCCGGGTTCTCCGGCTTCCTCCCACANTTTTGGTATGTTAGTGTGTCTGTATACATATGAAGAGTGGTCTGTGAAGATTCTCAGTCATCCAGGTCATGGTTATTCTGGTAGATTATTCGTAGCAACTGGACTTGTTTGAGTTCCTTGAAGACGTTTCACCTCTCATCCAAGAGGCTTCATCAGTTCTGACTGACTAGTGGGGAGATCCAGATACTTATATCCGAAAGGAGCCATTAATACCTGAGTTTCAGTTTCAATTGGGGGTTTGTTGAAGAGTTCATTTGCAAAAACAGATAGCTCCATCTTCACAAACCTTCAGAACTTTTCCATCGTCTACCTGAGACAATACCAATCAAACTTAAGTTATCTCTACCTTTGCCATGTCATTTCTACTGAGTCAAATCCACTCAACTTCAATTTGATTGATATTATCTCAAGCAAACAAACAAACAAAAAGTTTTCTAAAAATCTACAAAAATGGAGTTATCTGTTTTTGCAAATGAACTATATATATATGTATTAGGGGTAGGACTTTGACATGTTAATAACACAAAAGTAACGTGTTAAAGTCCCACCCCTAATATACTTTACAGCGTTAATTATGATTAATTAGTTGCCAAAAAAATAACGCATTAAAAAAATTAACGCATTTAATCGTAGTTTGCATCCAGGCAGCAAACTTTGCCTGATTTCATGGTCCACCAATCACACTGATGCGTCAGTGCTACGCTAACAACAACAAACATGGAGGAATCCAATGAGAGTGCATCGCTTGGACTGATGGAGGGCAAGTTTCATTTTAAAAAGCTGCCTGATGGAAACCTTGACAAGAGCTTGGTTTTGTACAACCTGTGCAAAAGAGAATTTGCATCCCACAGACAAGCTCACAGTACCACCTGAATGCAAAGCATGGTGTAGCGAGCACAGAAACTGCTGGAGCTGTTAGCGCTAGCAGTCCTGGTTAGCGACAATTTTTTTAACGCGTTATTTTTGTTGTAATTAATTAATCACAATTAAAGCGTGCTAAAGTCCCATCCCTAATATATATATATATACAGAGAGATGTTGTATCCAACCATGCATTTCAACCCGATGAAGATCAAAATATTGTCTTTTCATTAAAGTTTGTAGTTTTTAATTAATACTCAGGATGGTTCTGTTCAGGTTTTACTTGTTTTTTAACACAAGTATACACTTTACAGACTAAAAACGTAGACAAAAAAGCAAAAAAAGCGGCAACATTAGATTGCATGTAGAGGAGAAAGTGGAGAAAACAGTTACTGATAACTGATCCCTGAATAGAAAGTTAGATATATGATTTATTCTCCTTCACATCTAGTCTCTCAAAGCAGCCTTTTTACATTTTGAGGTACCTTTGACCACAGGAGATTACTACTTCTAAGAGTAATGCTTGAGGTTGCACCACTTTTTCATGTTTTTCTAGAGGGCCAGATTTGGCCCTTGAAGTTTCTTTGATGTGCTCCACTCGGGGTACCACAAGGTGAAACTCGAGGTCACACAAAGGAATTGGTGATTATAACTCCAGCAGGTTAGAAAGAAGCTTTTCACAGCCCAAGCTTTTGATATACCAGCATGCATGGGATTTATTGTGCCGCTCCCGAGTTCTGAAGACTAATTGAAATGTGTTCTGTTTTTGTCGAGAACGGTCAGTTACTTCTGAAATTTGTTATTGTTTTTAATGGCGGCGGTCCGCGGCGCCGAGAATACTAAGATCCCTGATGGAGCGGAGGAATCAGAGGCGCAGCATAACGAGCACGCGTCCAATTCGCAGAGCAAAACAGAACTGTCAGTTTCGCTGTTATTTCACATTCTGGCATTTTGTGAAACCCAAACAACACAGGAGGCAAATCTATAAATAATGTGCGAAAAATACAGATTAGTTGGAGGCTGTTTACTTGATTTCGCTAAATTCGTTTGATAAAGCTTTCAGTCTATGCCAGCAATATTTGTTTGCCTCTCGCTGCTGGCATCAAAGCAACAACCCTTATCATCATGTCATACATTCACTGTCATTATTCGTTCACATAACTGACAGCTTGCCATTTTGTTTCTATAACAATGGGAAGGGCATAAACAGACGACTTCATAGTGTCACAAATCTTTACCAAAGATGCTGCGTTTCTCCATTTGCTGCTCGCTGACCAGCAGCCACGAACAAACAAGTGTATTAAACGTCTTTAAATAGTGGGAAGAATGCTCTCAGCGAGGAAATTATGTTTAAAATAAACGCTTAATTGACAGTTCGTGGAGAAGGCACGTGTTCCCGTTGTGTACCTTTGACTAACACGTGGCGCCATTTGAAGAGCGGAAACAGTTGGAAAGTCATAATGGAAAGATGACAGCAGGACGGTGGTGGGAGGTTGTGTGGAGGCCGGTTTCCTCCGAATGAGCCACTGTGAGATTTGTTCAAAAGGTGACACATTCGCAAGTGTGATACTACTGACTGGACGACTTGAGCTCAGAGTGTCAAAATGCAGACATTGTTCTGTTTCGAGCAGACTTTATTTGCATTCCAATTAGCCGAAACCAAGGTCAGACATTCCTTTTTTTTTTATATATATTCATACCAAGTGGCTGCAGAAACTAGTTTATAAGATACGGTGGCCCAGAAGTGTCACAACAAAACAAAAG
>NW_007577879.1:279163-292266 GCF_000690725.1 Stegastes partitus | reverse complement strand
TCTGTCTCTAAGTGTAGCCCTGTGATAGACTGGTGACCTGTCCAGGGTGTCCCCTGCCTTCACCCTGAGTCAGCTGGGATAGACTGCAGCCCCCCTTGTGAGGATTAAGCGATGTATAGATGATGGATGGATGGATTTCTGCAAATTCAGTTAAGATTAAAAATATTAATTATAAAGTGTCAGAAAATACTGAGCATAGAAAGTAAAGTGTTCTCCCATCATATTGTTTGTCACCTTCCCTGCACTCCTTCTGCTCTTTGTTTACTTCCACCTATTTCACCTTGTGGATTGTGTTTCAAATTATATAAGCATCTCGCGCGCTTGAATTACGAGCATGAATTAAGCCATAAAGCATGCACTTGCCAATGAATGGACCCCCTAAATCATAAGAAGAAATGCTAACTGCTGTGCATTCTGTTGCACTGACTTTAAGACCTTAATTTCACGAATGCAGTCGCTTGCCTCTCATCAATATCGCGTAGGCCAATACACGATAAGCTATGTGAAACCGTAATTTGAAAGGCTCTGCACTCCTCATTAAGGCCTCGGAAGGGAAATTGTTTTTGTCAGCATGAGGGGAAATAAGCCAAGCCCTATAGTGAATGTGCTGTAATATTTTAATGGAATACATGCATCAAGAGTGCATTTCTGGTATGCGGCAGAAGAGATGGATGTGATAAAAGCAGGTGTAAAAGAAACACCGTTCTGACCTTGATCACGCACACAGCAGAGAGTTTTGTTGCCGTCCATGTAAACGCTGTTTACATCGGAACAAATAAAACGGTCAAGAAAAGGTGTGTAATTATGTGTTTTGCTCTGGAAATGTGCCCGTTTTAAGAATGTATAAAAACACAAAGTAGGGATTAATGAAATTCATTTGAATTGAATTGAATTTGTAAATTAGCTGAAAATGAGAACATTTAACAACTTTATTATAACAAAAAATCCACATTTCTCATCTGCTCTGGCCACGTTTTTAGCACATTAAAGCCCTTTCGGTGTCTATATCACTAATCCAGAAACAGCAACATTTCCTCGGCTTCCCTCATATGAGAGGCCTAATGGCTGCGATGCATTGTGACACTGACAGGGACTTTAACATCTCCATTGTTGCCTCTTTGTCATGAAAGACTTGCTAATCGGTTGTTTGGTTGATCGGAAATTATAACACGCCAACCCGTTTGTGTTGATATAATGAAAACATTTTGATCCTGTACACCCACTACCTATCAGATAGTTTGGCAGGAAGTCTGGGGAGTTTTATACATCGTCTCTTGCCATATTTTGAATGTTTCTATATCGAAACAGCTCGTAGGGAAAATGACATTGGGAAGTGTCCACAACAGGCGTTGGCAACAAATCTATAGGGGCAAAGAATTTATCCACTCACCCAGATATCCATTCATCAAGCTGTCTCAGACGGAGTAAACAACAAAGCTGTACTCCTCCTGAGCAGTCCTTTGTGAGGTCTGCTGGGTGGTAAGTTGCAGCTGACAGTGGGGGCAAACCATTGAATCCCTGCTCGCTCCCTCTCCCAGAAGAAAAGTGACAACACGCCATAAATGGTAAATGGGCTCCCCTTATATAGCACCCTTTCTTTAAGTTCTTTACAATGCGATTGTCATTCATACACGCAGCAGCGTTGGCGAAGGTGCCACCCAGGGTTTATGCAACTTTGGAGTCTCGTTCGAGGGCGCTTTGAGAAACCGGGGGGTCAAATCCGACTCTACAATCAGTGGACAAAATTCTCGCCCACCTGAGCCACGACAACCTCGGTTTCCAGCTGGCGTTCGGCCAATGCCAGATAGTGTCAGCTGTAGAGTTGCAGTGGGAGGTACGCTCTGCTGCGGGTTGGTGGGTCGGGTTAGGGTAGGTTGAAGGAGGTGGGGTCAGTCAACAGAGCTGATCCAATCTGACACCAACCATGGCGCTTGTCCGACCTTCTCTCATTGGAGTGTTTCTTCCTGAGCGACTGCTCCTACAGGCAGCAGGAAATGTAACAGATATTTCTGGTCTGGTTAGGTTTAGGCACAAAAACAACTTTGTCATTGTCATAATTACAACAATACCCATGTGGGGTCATGATTAAAAGAAGCAGTGACTTTCAGTTGGGAAATGAGCAGCAGTTCTTCATTGTCATACTTAAAGTAATAAACATTTTAATTATAGATTCATTTTAGTTAGAAGACATGTTGCCTTTGGGCTTGATGTTGGAAACACCTTCCAGTGTTTTACTGACCCATCCATTCACCCTGACCTCCTCGTTTGGGTTTTCATAACTACATGAATCCACTTCCCCATTTGCTCTTGTCATAATTACTATGGCCACTAGGGGTTTGGTCAAAATAAAATGTAACCATGCTTAACTTAATTAGCTGCTTTTTTTTTTTTAAATAGGACGTTCTTGTTGAATTCATAACAGGGAGGCTGCATGACTGACCATTTAAAAAAAGCAGAAGTGGCTGATTTTAAACACATTGTTTTCGTTTGAGCTCAGTGGATGCTCAATTTGCATCCCAATTCCCATCGCCTCTTCTTACGTTGGATTGCTCTCCAAATATTTTTTGCAGGGACGTGTAGCACATGTGAAATGAAACCCCATGACTTGACCTTTTCTTTCGCCGGGTGTGCTACCTCTGAGAGTGGACTACTGTATGTGAATAGTTTAATGGAAAAAATAATGACATTTATTGTTTTTTTTCCCCCAGTATTACACCATCATAGTTCTGATATTGCCAGATTCCAATCAAGTTCAATCACTCAGCCTCTGCTACATAATTCTAAAAGCATATACTGCCAGAATATTTAGTGAGACACATGTAGAAATGTTCTTTTTATATGAAGGCTAATATCAAAAACTGGACTTATTATCATATAAAATGATGAAAGCTCTGGATAGCATAGACTGTTCTGTACAAAAACAGCATGGATGGCTAGCCCTCATCATGACCAAGATAAGAGCTTTGAAGAAAATGTATTAAAATTACCTTGAAAAATAGCCTCACAAGATTTATAGTGATAAGTCAAGGCAAGGTATTGGATTGCTGAAAATGTGTCTTACATGTCCATATAGATCTACTTTCCATTGCTTTGGGTGGAATAGAGCAAATTTGGGAACTGTCATCAGGTCCTCTTTTTTTTTGCAAGCTGCAAGCGTTTATTTTATTTTTTTTCCAATCCGATGCTTGGAGCATTTTCAGCACTCACGTTAATGTCGGTTTGCTGGAGCACACATAGATGTGATACGCGCAGAATATGATATTTATTCAGTCAGTATGCTGCTAAAAGACCAAACTCATTCACACTTCATCTATTTGGACCGGGCATGTGCTAACATTTGAATAAAAGATATATGTGTTGGACAAAAAGCCCCCTCATCAGATTATGTACAAACAGGAGCCAGAATGTGGTCACAGAGAAGGAAAATGCATCTGCTGGAAGGATATATTTCAATATTGTCCATCGTGAGTGGCAGAGGTTTGTTACAAGAGGGAGGTAAAGTACCGGTAAATACTTTTTCTTGTTGTGTTTATTTGTTGTTGGGAAGAGGATAACACTTGACGCCACTTGCAAGAATAGAAATGGTAATGCGCAATGATGATGGCGATGATTTTCTCTTTGTACGTCTTTGTTTTCCTCTGACAGCAGCAAATGTGACGGCAGGAACCGTTACACAAATATAGCAGAAACCATAAATAAACGTCTTTTAATGCAAGCGAGCCTATACTATAATTAGTGTGTTCTTCCAATAATAGTCGGCGCATAGACTCGATTATGAATAACCTATGACGACTGTTCTGCTTAACAAAACTGCGGAACATTTTCATGCCAACGCAGCCTTGGTCTACCTGAAAAGCTTTCAGAGGTAAGTGTCTTACTTGGCATTTGAATGTGCTTATTTTTCCCCCATGCGCCGGGAGAAATGCACTTCAAGGAAACAAATTCGAATTCATGAAGAACCCAAGGACAGGAGCAAATATAAAAGCAATAAAAGATATCCAGGAGATAGGTCCTATCTGCAGTCATCACACTGCAAAGCATGCATCATGCTTTTGTCCTTGAGACATTTTCCTCTCTCCACTCTCCTCCTCGTACTTACCCTATCATATGAAAAATGTGATTAAACTGTTCTGCAGCTGAAAAACTACACTGATTTTTTTCCCAGAGCTATTATTTTTTTTTTGAAGCTGCAGATGTAGCTGCCTTGCAACCTACACATGGATTACACCTTCTGCTCTCAGCATTTTTATTATTTTGTTTGTTACCGAGGAGGGGTTGGGGGGATGATGCTTTGGTCATGGTTTGAAGCAGCTCACATGTAAAGCAGTTGATAATTAAAGAAAATTCAGAGGATCCAAAGTGAATCAATCACAGTAACCGTAAAACCCAAATGTTCAGAACACGTCAAGCAGGAATACACGAGACTGACATAATGCCTAATAATTTAGAGCTCGCACTTCTCTGTGGGCGATTGATTTTATACAGTTTGTGTAAAAAAAATGATGGGTTTACCTCATTTTCCGTTTCACCGATTGCATCGTTATGGTCTCTCAGGAGAAGATGCGAAAGGAGTGTTTACTTTTTAAAACACACAATGAATTTATCTTTTATCTGATTAACACCAGTGACTGTTGAGCACATTCAGAGACTGTATTACTATAACTGGCTGCAGAGATGGTCCAAACAGGAGACGACCCAAACGCAGGGGAGGGGGCAAGTAAAAGTCCAAAATCCAACACTTTTTATATCCGACTAGAAGAAGCCTGACGGGAAAGAATGTAAAAACGCAGCCAAGACCTACTGAGAACAAGGCGAAGGGAAGAAAAATAATAAAAAAATCGTGGAAACAAAGCAAAAGGTCGTACATGAGAAAGTAAATTAGATCCAAGAAAGCAATACAAGAAATGACTGGAGAGCTGGACTGCAAAGGAGAACAAAGACAATCTGGCAAATGAGCGGCGAAGCACCTTGGGGTGTATACGTTGTGTGGGCTGATTTGATACGCAGGTGATGCACAAAACTGGCAGGGATGGAAACATTAAAGAAAACCAGAAGAAGTGTTTGAGAATAAAACGGGAATTAAGTTTGGAGCCAAAACTGTGTGACAGCGACACTGAGTTCAACTTATTGTTTCGGGAAATGACATCAGACGAACATCTGCGCGTTTGTCAGTTAATCTACATCTACAGCAGCACACACAGAGGAGAGGGGGAAAAAAAATGGATGTACTTCGCATGATTTTTCATGTGAAAAGCCGACAAGATGCGCTCGAGGATCTTTATATCCCCCTCGCAATGGTACAACTTTGTGCATAAACTGTCAGGGACGGAGACTGTAAATCAGACATCCCAACCTCCAGAAAGGAAGGAAGGAAGAGATGAAGAAGGTGGAGGGATGCGGCGAGAGCATGATGGATGGAGGGAAGGATGAAATGCTGGGGGAGAAGGGGATGATGTGAGGCAGAAAGGGATACGGGGATGAGCAGAATCAGGGACGGAGAGGAAGAAGGTAGAAGGAATGAAACGGCCAAAGATGAATGGCTGCGATGGTGCTTTGGCTGTTTTGTGATTGATGACGAGGTTTTCTCTTCCGTTCTCGTGCGTCATGTCCATCCACTGTAGTGTCGTGTTTTGGGACCCACTCGAGAACGCTACAGCTGGCTGAAAGAAGAAAAAATAACATTTTTGGATAAATGGCAAAACAACGCTTGGCACCGGCTCAGAACAGACACAAGTACATGCGTTTTTTTTTTTTAGATTTGCCAACCTAAGCACAGTGTTCACTTCCCACCACTTAGAGGGAATTGGGAAATTTGCCTGTCATATTAGGTAATGTTACAAAGTGGATTATTGTTCCTGTGCCTGCGGAGAAAATCCTATTTAAGCCACTATCTGTTTATAGAATGCAGCGGCTGAGACAATGGGGAGAGTCACTGCCGTCAAAGTCAAATCTAGTAAGGTCAGCTTTTAAAGTGAGCGTTTTCACAGCAAACGGCCGCCCCAGAAGGATATATATACTCAAATCCATCCATACAAAAGGGTCATTTACTGACTAGAGATTAAAGTTAAGCACCTGCAAGCTCGTGCGCTATACACTTGTGTGATTATTTTTTGTCTATTTTTTTTTTTAAAGCCATGTCGCTCCCCCACGCTGCTGTATGTAATAACGAGGCTTAAAATTCCCAACGCAGGGGCCTGGATGTGTTGTCAAGGTGAAGTGCTGGACCCAAAAGGAGACACTAAGGCAGGAGTGATGTAAAGGGCTTTAATAGGGAAAGGTGGACCCGGGTAGACAGACTGGCTGGCTGCAGGAAGGAAGAGTCTTTGTCCGAGTGGTGGAGGTGAAGTGGGTTTGAGGAGAGGGAGGCGGGTCTTGAATGTTGTAATCCTTTTCCAGAAGAGAAGCACAGAGAAGTGGACCTGGAGAGAGAGAGAGAGCGATTAGAAGAAAAAAACTAAACTCCTGCCAAGGAGAATCGGCTGATCTGCGACCAGCTGACAATCAAACAGCGGCTGGAGAACTGATCAGTGAAGCAGGATCAGGTGAGTGCAGGTGAGAAACCAGCCAACCAGAGGGGAGACGTGTCCAGAGCATGGATGGAAACCAGAAGGAAAGGATAAGTTCCTGGACAGATGTCAGCCCTCCATCTGGATCATCCTCTAGATGTTAACTAAAGAAATACGATCATGTCGCCGTCCACGCTGACTCAGACAGTAAGCAGGATTTTAGCGAACAAGTGAGTCAATCATCTTCTAAATGAGCGGATCCTCTTCAGCGGAGAGCAGCTGATAGCTGTGGCTGTAATACCGATGCTGCGTCTATCTGTTTTATCGCCGCAGAGCTGGAGAGAGTGGACACTGCACCTTTTCTATTAAGCTCGCCGTAGATAAGAGCGTGGCAGCCATACAAAAAGATGGCCACGGCCTCAGAATGCTTAGAAGACATCAAAATCACAAGTGTAGATATGTGGCAAAACTAATCAAAATCAAATTTTTGACCCAAACTAACAGACATAAGTGGGTGCCAAAATGTGCACTAAACACTGTCACATCATGCGCCAGGTTAATAGCGATTTCTGGCAGCTCCTAGGCAACCTCGTGAGTTTGTATCTCACTCCGAATCTGCTGAATGCGCATACTGTCATCAGCAATAGGATGGGTAATTTAAGACATCAAACTCGGTGCTCATTTCCTGCTGTTATACACGTCATGCCCCGCTATTACTCAACTGTCCACCTGCTGGTTCTTCTTTCCCAGAGTTCCCCAAAGGAAGACATTCATTGTGTCAGGTTCAGCTTTTGCATATCTATCTTTTACTCGCTGGATTCACAATTAAAATATTTCTCGGGGGACAGAAATTATGCAGGTTTCAGGGCAAAAACAAGGGAAAGAGAAAGACGGACAACAGATTTGCGCGAGGACTACACTTCCTTAAATATATGTGCCTCACTCATTAAAGTAAAGCTATTCAGCAGTTAAATAAAACTTTTTCAGGGCTGTAATTGATTTTCTTTCCACCAGACATACGTACCTCAGGAGCCAGCAGCAGCTTTTAGAGACACAACAGATTTTCACAGTGTTGTCGGGATCATCGGTGGGGTAGCGTGCTCATCACGCTTGCCAACACAAGTGAGAAGTTGCACTAATTAGACTATATCTTGAGTGTTTTTAGCGTCCTAATGTTGACTAAAGCTGATCTTTCATCAGCACAAATAAAGACCCGAGGGTGATGCGTCGTCACTGCGAAGTTAAATTGTCCTCCAGATTGTTTTTGACTCTCTCTCAGTCATCGTGTTGTAGTGTGCATTTGTCAAATAGGACATTTCATTATGTATATTTTCTGCAGATGATGGTGCATTCTTCACACTTAATAAATGATGGAGTTTTTCATGGGATGGAGTACAGAAAAGCCTCAGCTCCTTAAAAATTCTTTTCAATTTCTAGCTTGAGGTCTTGTACTTTTTTTTCTGTGAGCATCTTTCACACAAGACTGCACATGTAAAAAAAAAAAAATGTATTGAAATTAGACCCACCAGGGGTTGGTGTATACCTCCAGGTAAAATTTACCCGCAATTAGAATACATTGACTTTCAAAGCACAAGGCTTTTTTTTTGTTGTTTTTTGTTGCTTTTTTTTTTTTTTCATCTTTACACATCACAGGATTCTGTAATAAAAGGCTAGTTGTTGTCCGTTTAGGCTACTCAGAAGGTGCCCCCTGTTAAAAAAAAAAAGTCAGTTCATCTTCAAGCGGAGGGTGAGGTGACCTCCCCTCTTGATCGATGTGAGGTGATGACCCCTCGGACTCGGGATCAACCCATCGCTCAGTCTTGAAAACTTCTCGACCTTTAGACGCGATGCACTGAGCAAGTCCGGCGCCTGATTTACATCCATAACTCTCTCTCTCTGTCTTTAGCATAATGAAGGTTAGTCGATGACTTATGACACAGCTCTGTCACGCATGACAGTGAAGCAAAACTGTTGCCCTGGAAACACTGAGTCTTTATCTAAATGTGTGAAATTATTTGCATGCGTGCTCTTTATGGGGGTAAATCTTACCCGCTGGTGCATATAGATACCCTGTAAATGGCCTGTGTGGGTTATAATCTGGCTTTGTCTTCACATTTGTTAACAATAGGGACAGTTTTAGACAGTCTACAGATTTCTCTTAGTTTATCAGGCACCAATGATTTATTTTTTGTTCCCAGTTACACGTCTTCATATTTACAAGTTGCCAAGCAAAACTCTGGTTTCTACTGAGCAGCTTTAGCGGAGCAGCTGAAGGTTAGAGGACTTACTCACGACTATCGAGTGCTGCGCTTCAATTTCTCCTTCCAGATTTCTCCTGCTGGTCCGGGGATCAAACCGGTGACCTTTAATTTGAAGTACTGTAAGAACTGCCTTGTTTTTTTAACACAGTGGATAGTGTGCACAGCCTCCTGACGTCTGCAGCGTATTCTCTCAGTGTTTTGCTTGCCATAATAAAGCGCAATACAAGAAAATATCCTCTGCAGTCTTTCTGTCATGAACTGATGGCTAAGGAGGCTGGAAACTACTACTAACGCCGGGTATCCTGTAATAGGATAAGCCTCAAAAGTAATCTTTTCGTGACCTTAAATGTCTTCGGCGTTATAGAAATCCATCATTTCGTACCCAATCACAGCATGTTAGACCTGTGTTAGGTGAGATATTTGTTGACCTTTTTCCCCACCAAGACCAGAAAAGTTCTAAGCAGCAGACATGAGGCTCGGAACAAAGACTCCCGCTTGGGTTTTGTTTCCCATTGTCGCTTGTCTACTTTCCATAAATGGACAAATGAGAATGTACATGCATGCAGGATGGATCAAAGAAGATCGAATGCCAAAAACATGCAGAGCCAGGAATCTGTAGGCACTTGGGAAATTGCTTTAGACATTCTGAAATCAGACAGAAATGACACAAATTGTGTTCCGGCAGAGGTTAAAGCCTCTGGCTTCCGAATCAATCTAATTGAGGGAGAGGGTCTTTGCTTTAGAGCCCTGAAGCACTTTTAAACATCGCTCCAGTGCCAGCATTAAGAAGAGTGCTTCCTATGTCTTCACTTAACCCAATCCACTCCATCCCCTATACCGAATCCCTAAGCTGTGGGAATGAACTGGATTCAGAAGGGCTTCATAATGAAAGGTCACAATATTTTCAAACCGAGGAAGAAGGTAAGGCTCGGTTATGTCAAATTATGTTGTGGCCTGTGGCAGGCCCAAACAAAATTACACGGTAGATTGGCCTCAGCTCTCGCTCTCAGCTGTCGGTGTGCTCATGCTTTAAAATCGAGATAAATCTGATCAAAGGATGGAGTATATTCAGGAATCGAAATCGGATGGAAACCATACAGAAAACACATCTGATCACCCCACTGTTGTTCTTCTGAAACGGGTCAACAGCAGTATTTTTTTTCACAAGCAAACACAAAGTGGTAAATGCTACATCACGATATCTTGTTGGTTGTCACTCATTGGTAGAGCACTATCTCTGTAGGAAATGCATTCATTTAATTCCAGAGTACCTATGCTAAGCAGCAATTACGACAAGATGATGAGAAAAAGAGATTAAAAAATATAGGTTTCTTTGAAGGAGCGTGGGTGATATCTGCAGTCAACCATCCTATAGAGAGTCCATACCGACTCCCAAGACTGATGTCAAAGTAAAAGATATCATCCTCAAAGGGCAACCTTCAAAGGGCATTCCTTACATGTAATTGCCCCAACCTCGTCCGAGTGGAACCGAGAACGACCGTTTGCAAGGTTGTTTTATCTGGTTTTGCATCAGTCAGAGATCACCGAAACCCATTACGGCCGTTCTCGGGATTTTTAATCATTTGCGGTTAAATTATACATAACTTATGGCACAGATTCATCCGTGTTGAATTACAGCCCTCCTACAAGCTCAACAAATGTTCTCCAAAGTTGGTTTTCTTATAGGAATTCCGAGGCGAAATGTGGACCGTAAGCATATTTTAAATCAGTCCCAGTATGTGTCTCTTCTCTCTCTCGCTCCATATGTGATACTAAAACTCTGCAGTATATTGCAAAAGGGAAATGTAGATTAAAGTATGGACATGCATAATTTAAACCACTGCATGTCCTTCGTGTTATTTAATTGATAATTTTATGACATATAAAGAAAGACATTTTTTTGAGTTAAGTAGTGACAAGAACCCACAAACACGACCGAAAAAGTGATGATTTTGTCTTTGGTGGTCGATTTAACTTTAACTATAGGCTATTTTTTAACAGTTGAAATAGCAAAAAACTTCACAAATTTAATAACTGTACCATTATTGTCTGACGGAGCTTAAACCCTGCATGACTTTAAGCCTCGTCAGCACCACATAACTGCATTTCCCATCCTCTGTACAGACGTTCCAACTGTTCCCTGCAGATTGCTTACCATTGCTCCTACATCCCTCTGCAACAGTGTCTTTTTTTTTTTTTTATGTGGACAAAGCAGCAGGAAAGTACTTAACAAATTGACAAATCAAAAAAACTGACATATCAATCCGTGCTTGCCATACTTACTTAAGTTTAGAAATTGCACTTGTGCTGACTCCGACCTTTCAGCGCTCTTAAGATCTTTAAACTTTTACACCAGTCACTTCCAAATGGTTGTAGTTGTCACATCTCGGGGGGGAAAAGGTTCACTCGTGTCAGTGTGGGTGGACAGAATACTGCTCTATTTTAGTACCGATGGCCAAGAAAAGCCCCATGCCTTGTCAGGTGACATTCATTAGCGGTTTTATAGTTGTCACGATTGTAAAAGGAAAAAAAAACTTTTCCGAAAAAAAAATACCTGAGATCAGCTCTGAACGACACACAGTGTGTTTCTGACGAAGGCTGCAAGTCTTGCACAAGGAGTGTCAAATGATGGGTCACATTAGGTACAGCCAAAAATTCTTTCATTCTCTCTCTACTTTCTTCTGTGTGACGTCTCCCAGGGGATATTTTATGTGTCACATTTTCTGTGAAACAGCTCCTAACACTTATAAGCTGAGCTGTGTGATTAGCAGTCTTTCTGTCCACAGCGTTTCAGATTTTCTATGGTGAAGCCGCTTAAGTGGGAACAGTGAAATTGTTAAAGCATAAAAAGAGGGTCTGTACTCTCGAATCAGTGGATATTTTTCTATTCTTAATTTCACACAGGGGGCATTAAAGCACAGCGAACACGTCTCAGAAGGTGGCAAAAGCCATTGTTGACTTAGCTTTCATAATAATTTTTCACTTTATTCGTTGACCTATTTATTTCCCATACCATCTCCGTACCGCTTCAAAGTCGTGTGTGGATCCGACAGGCTGACTCGTTATCAAAGCTGCTGGACCTGGACGTTGTAGACATGATATTTAATGTAATATTAAAGGAAAGAGGATGTAGGTACACGTGCAAAACACCATTTTTTTTGTTTGTTTGCAACAAGTTCCAGCAAGAAAATAGGCCATGTCTTGTGAAATGGATTGCATATAATTTACAACATACAGCGAGCATAGGACGAGAATCCATTTATCTTACTGTATTGTGCGCTCTTCCCTTCACCCTCAATATATCGAACTAACACTTAAAAAGGAGGATGTGTAACCTGGAGGCTGTATGTAAAAATGAGCACAACATTTCGCTTCATGACAAACAGTATTCCTCTACGGCGTATTCACTGATGACGAGACCTCGGTTGTTTTTTTTCCATTCAACCCTAATATACAACAAAAACATGAACCACCTCGCTTTTATTTTACTTTATGCACAACCTTAAGAGGTGTTTGACTTTCCTCATTTCCCCCCCCTGATAACTAAGCAAGATGCAGATTGCTTTGGACATGATATGTGCGGCATTATTCTTTTTAATTAGGGGGCTGATGTTTATAAGCCCCAAACAGTAACTCTAGATAATAGTGGATTCATGTCCAGTTAATCAAAATCCTGTTGGCAGATAATGGCTGCCAGGGGCTCCACCAGGTTTGCAAAAAATTTAATTAGCAAAGCCATGAATCTCTACTCTACAATGCCTGCTCAAGGGTGAAAAAGGACTGAACGCAACATTGAGTTTGTAGTTGATTGGTTTAAAAAGTTAAAAGACCTTCTTGTAGAGGGATGGGAAGTTGTAATGTCTTTATTTTGAAGTGTAACCCCAGACGCGGAACTGTATCTTCTGCATGTAACTGCTGCTGTGTGTGCACTAGAGCTTGATTTTTGTTCTTTCTTTCTTTTTTTTTTTTTCCTGTCATCATTAGATAATTAGTTTGCAGCTCTGGTGGTTGATGTTTTGACTCAGAAGCTAGACTCATGTTTAAAATGGGTTTCACCGAGTCTTGTTTTTGAAGCGTAGATCAGGAAACAGACAGTCAATAAGGGAAAGCAAACAAACACAAAAAAAGGTGCAGAAAGGTTAAAAAAAAAAATGTAGGAAGGATGAACAGACATCCAGGAAGATAAGAACAGATGGTGGAAAGCTACATGTCTCAATGGATCAGGCAATGACGAGGTGAAAAATGGATGCAGGGGACTAATGATGGGGCAGCTGATATGAGAAAGGTGTGACATGCCGGGACAGAAAAATAGAAAAAGGCAGAGTAGCAATCAGAA